>NW_028166497.1:0-45000 GCF_964263955.1 Coregonus lavaretus
CAGAATAGGAAGCTGTGAGAGGGGAGGAGGATTCAATGTTCCTGAAACTTAACTCTGCATTGCAGTGCCTGACTATTCATTTGGACCAGTTTGAAATCCACCTGAGCCCATCATTACCATTTACAGAGTATATTACAGGTTTATTCACTGAGCTGTTCTCTGTAATGAGCGTCTCTCTCTCTCTCCCTCTGCACTCACTTCACACTACAAGGTGAAGTTGGACTGATGCCCGTAGGGCTTTGGTCAAAAGTACTGCACTACATAGGGAATAGGGTGCCATTCGCTGGTCTAAAGTACTGCACTACATAGGGAATAGGGTGCCATTCTCTGGTCTAAAGTAGTCCACTACATAGGGAATAGGGTGCCATTTGGGACACATCTGACTTTCAGTGTGAGTGAAAGGGTAAAATGCATTACTAATCGGTTGTGGAATGAAATGGGATTGTATGGTGTGGATACATACCTGGGTAAAGGGACATTCAGTAATTGGGTGGTGAATAATGCCCTTCTGACCTTTGAGACCGCAAGTGAGGTGGCTTTAAGAATGTCAGCACTTGTGACCTAATGTCATTTGAACAGAATATAACGCTACAAAAACATACAAATATATGAGCTGTTTATGCATAGACGTTAAATGAGGACATGCACAGAATCTCCACAGAAATATCAAGCAAATCATTATTTAATAGAGACAGACCTACTGTACATTCACCACACTAATCAACTGTGTGTGTTTCTGTGAGAGACGGGTCGGACCAAGGTGCAGCGTGAAAAGCGTACATGTTTATTAACTAAATAAACCGGTGGAGCGGACTGCTCTGGCTCCGGAGTGGAGCCGCTGACCGGAGCTGGACTGGGCACACGCACCACTGGTCTGGTGCGGGGAGCAGGAACGGGCCAAGCCGGACTGGAGACACGCACCACTGGTCTGGTGCGAGGAGCAGGCACACGCCTTACCGGACTTGAAGCACGCACCACTGGCTTGGTGCGAGAAGCAGGCACGAGGCGTATCGGACTGGGAACCGGCGCTGGAGGTCTACGACTGTACCAGTCCTTTACTCTCCGTGCCCAATACTCCTCCAGTGAGGACTCCTCCGGGAGCCCCCACGAATTAGGGAACAGAAACTCATCGTCGTCGTCATCCTCCGACTCCTCAGTGTAAAACTGTTCCCATTCCTGTTCCCATGGTCGTAGGTACGGGTGCAGTGGTCGGGGCTCTTCTCTCTCGATCCCCGACCACCCCTTTAGCCCCCCCCCAAAAAAAAATATATTGGGGCTGCCTCTCGGGCTTCCTCCTCGGCCGGCGCCGTCGGTGTCGCCGTTGCTCCTCTCCTACCCGGGCTTCCTCTGTCTGTTCCCAAGGGCGGCGATCCATCCCAGCCTGGATCTCCTCCCATGTCCAGGATGTCTGCTCCTGGCCACGCTGCTTGGTCCTCGTTTGGTGGGATCTTCTGTCACGATCGTTGATCACCAAGGTGCAGCGTGAAAAGCGTACATGTTTATTAACTCAATAAACATTCAACAAAACAAGAAACAACGTAACGTGAAGTCCTCCGGCTATACACATACAAGCCTAAACGGAACAAGATCCCACAACTAAGGAAGGCAACCAGGCTACCTAAGGATGATCCCCAATCAGAGACAACGAGCGACAGCTGCCTCTGATTGGGAATCACACCCGGCCAAACCTAGAAACACAACCTAGAACTGCAACATAGAAATAGACTAACTAGAACCTAAACATAGAATATACAACATAGATTTCCACACCCTGACTCAACATACAAGAGTTCCATACGTGACAACTACAGTATATCATCACCAGTCTGCTGTATAGGAACAACACTAGGACAGTCTATTGGTTCAACATATTATTAATGGAATATTTTTTGAAAATGTTAACATTTTGCAAATGTCCATTTATTAAACATAAACAAGTCTACAAAGTGAAATATGTATATATCTGGTAGAGATGTGAACTAAACCTGTGTCAATGGTTGAAGATCTCATTGACTGGTGCGCTGATCAAGGGGGGATACATGCTAGAAAGCAATTGGGAAATGAAGGCATTAAATCAATCTATGAGGATCCATGCACTGGACTGCTACGGCATTTATCCAATGACATCCCTGATCGAAAGAGGACTCGTCTGACAAAACACCATCAGATTAACATGCATGTTCAATCAGAGTCACAGGCAGACAGACACAGACAGAGTCAACACTCCATTGCAGAAATAAATAGAATCAACAGCGTCCATGACAGTCCTGTGTGGCTCAGTTGGTGGAGCCTGGTACTTGCCACACCACGGTTGTGGGTTTCGATTCCCACGTGGGATCAGTAGGAAAAAAAATATATATATATATATATATATGCAGTCGCTCTGGATAAGAGGGGCTGCTAAATGACTGAATTGTAAATGTACAGAAGTTAATCCAGACCTGAAGAGGGAATTAAACCAATAACAGCTGTAAAAATCATTGAGAGCTTGGTCACCAATGACCCTGGGAAAGGTACACTACCAGTCAAATGTTTGGACACACCTACTCATTCAAGGGTTTTTCTTTATGTTTACTATATTTTACATTGCAGAATAATAGTGAAGACATCAAAACTATGAAATAACACATATGGAATCATGTAAATTAGTAACCACAAAAATCTGTTAAACACATCAAAGTATATATTAGTCCCGTCTAGCTCAGTTGGTAGAGCATTGCGCTTGCAACACCAGGGTTGTGTGTTCGATTCCCACGGGGGACTAGTATGAAAAAAAATTATGCACTAACTGTAAGTCGCTCTGGATAAGAGCGTCTGCTAAATGACTAAAATGTAAATTATATATTTGAGATTCTTCAAATAGCCACCCTTTGCCTTGATGACAGCTTTGCACACTCTTGGTATTCTCTCAACCTGCTTCATGAGGTAGTCATCTGGAATGCATTTCAATTAACAGGTGTGCCTTCTTAAAAGTTAATTTGTGGAATTTCTTTCCTTCTTAATGCTTTTGAGCCAATCAGTTATGTTGTGACAAGGTAGGGGTAGTGGGGTATACAGAAGATAGCCCTATTTGGTAAAAGACCAAGTCCATATTATGGCAAGAACAGCTCAAATAAGCAAAGAGAAACGACAGTCCATCATTACTTTAAGACATGAAGGTCAGTCAATACGGAACATTTCAAGAAACAAAAGTTTATTCAAATGCAGTCGCAAACACCATCAAGTGCTATGATGAAACTGGCTCCAATGAGGACCGCCACAGGAATGGAAGACCCAGAGTTACCTCTGCTGCAGAGGATAAGGTCATTAGAGTTACCAGCCTCAGAAATTGCAGCCCAAATAAATGCTTCACAGAGTTCAAGTCACAGACACATCAACTGTTCAGAGGGGACTGTGTGAATCAGGCATTCATGGTTGAATTGCTGCAAAGAAACCACTACTAAAGGACACCAATAAGAAGAAGAGACCTATATGGGCCAAGAAACACGAGCAATGGACATTAGACCGGTGGAAATTTGTCTTTTGGTCTGTAGTCCAAATTGGAGATTTTTGTTTCAAACCGCTGTGTCTTTGTGAGACGCGGTGTGGGTGAACGGATGATCTCTGCATGTGTAGTTCCCACCGTAAAGCACAGAGGAGGAGGTGTTATGGTGTGGGGGTGCTTTGCTGGTGACACTGTCTGTGATTTATTTAGAATTCAAGGCACACTTAACCAGCATGGCCACCACAGCGTTCTACAGCGATACGCCATCCAATCTGGTTTGGGCTTAGTGGGACTTTCATTTGTTTTTCAAAAGGACAATGACCCAACACACCTCCAGGCTGTGTAAGGGCTATTTTACCAAGAAGGAGAGTGATGGAGTGCTGCATCAGATGACCTGGCCTCCACAATCCCCCGACCTCAACCCAATCAAGATGGTTTGGAATGAGTCGGATGGCAGAGTGAAGGAAAACTCCTTCAAGACTGTTGGAAAAGCATTCCAGGTGAAGCTGGTTGAGAGAATGGCAAGAGTGTGCAAAGCTGTCATCAAGGCAAAGGGTGGCTATTTGAAGAATCTCAAATATAAAATATATTTTGATTTGTTTAAAACTTTTTTGGTTACTACATGATTCCATATGTGTTATTTCATAGTGTTGATGTCTTCACTATTATTCTACAATGTAGAAAATAGTACAAATAAAGAAAAACCCTTGAATGAGTAGGTGTGTCCAAACCTTTGACTGGTACAGAATATCCGATTCAAAAGTTGAACGGGCGCGAGAAAGATTAAACATCATTGCGCAAGTAATCACCGAGTCGTGACAGAAGAAATGTAAAAAACTCTGTGGAAATGTGGTCGAGGATTAGAGGACGTTAAAAGCGCAAATTAAACTTGACAGCTTGCAAGTGTGACTTTGAGCGATCCGAACATCATCGTCAGTAATCAAAAAGGAAAATGTCTTAAACAAGACATTTACAGCGGGGAAGAAGTAAGTACACCTCCCATGAAGTGCTCTTTGTTTTGTCCGTATTTGGACAGATGGATGTGATGTCATCTTCACCTCGACAGTATTGACAGATAAAGGTAACCTAATTTAACAAATGATACTGAAAGATTCAACTCGGCAATCGTTTATTCAGAACAAAATCTACAGAAATGCATAGTACATAATACTTCCATAGTGAGGAATACGTACACACCTGGCTTCAACAGCTGGTGTTGCCCCCTTTGGCTTCAACAGCTGGTGTTGCCCCCTTTGGCTTCAACAGCTGGTGTTGCCCCCTTTGGCTGAAAAAGCTTCATGTAGCCGTTTCTTGGAACTGTCTATCAGTCTCTTATATCGACTGGGAGGAATTTTTGCAAGATATTCTTTACAGTACTGCTTCAACTGTGTCATGTTTGAGGGCTTTCTTGCATGCACGGCCCGCTTGAAGTCTCCCCACAGTATTTGGACAGGATTGAGACTCGGCCATTCCATGACCCTCCATTTCTTCTTTTTGAGCCATTCTGTTGTATCTTTGCTTGTGTGTTTTGGATCATTGTCCTGTTGAAAGATCCATGTTCGGTTCAGCTTCAGATTTTTCACAGATTGCCTCACATTCTCCTCAAGAATTCTCTGGTACAATATGGAATTCACGGTTGACTCAATGATGGCAAGTTGTTCCTGAGGCAGCAAAGCAGACCCAAACCATAATTCCACTGCCTCCATGCTTTACGGTTGGTATTAAGGTTTTCTTTTCAAATGCAGTGTTTCGTTTTTGCCAAACATGGTGTCTGGCATTGCGGCCAAACAACTCCACCCTTGACTCATCTGTCCAGAGCACATTGTTCCAGTAGTTTTGGTCTTTACCCATGTGTTGTCTGGCAAATGTCAGTTGTGTCTTGATATTCTTTTTTGAGAGCAGATGCTAGAGGATCCGTCGGACAGTGGAATAATGTACCTCGAATTGTTTAGAAATGGATTTGTAACCCCTCCCAGACTCATGGGCATCAATAATCTTTCTTCCGAGGGCCTCAGATAGGTATTTTGATCTTGGCATGATGTGTTACCACAAAGCCATACAGTTAAGACCAAACCATCGTTATGGAATGCCGGACCCTCCAAAGTTACTCTCTAATTATTTTCTAATCATTTGCACCTGTTTTGGTGCACCTGTTCTAACTTTAGCCGTTCTGTGTGATGGTAGGGGTGTACTAACGTTTTCCGCAGAAGGAAATTGCATTTGTATTTATTTTAATTACATAACATTTTAAAAGTAAAAACGAATAATTTGGGACACATGATTTGTTAAATTGGGTTACCTTTACCAATTAATGTGATTGGAATTTAGCTGAAATATCCATGTGTCTAAATGTATATATACACAGGGCGAGGACACACAGCACATGGGGATAGTTTATTCTATGAAGACATAAAGGTGAGAATCTGCTACCTGCTACAGTTCATCCAGTACATAACCAGTCCCAAATAATACAACGGAAACTAGTATGACAAACCAGCTGAACTCAGGTTATTTCAGAATCAGCTTTATTCACCAAATACATTTGCATGTACAAGATACAGTGGGGGAAAAAAAAGTATTTAGTCAGTCACCAATTGTGCAAGTTCTCCCACTTAAAAATATGAGAGAGGCCTGTAATTTTCATCATAGGTACACGTCAACTATGACAGACAAAATGAGGAAAAAAAATCCAGAAAATCACATTGTAGGATTTTTTATGAATTTATTTGCAAATTATGGTGGAAAATAAGTATTTGGTCAATAACAAAAGTTTCTCAATACTTTGTTATATACCCTTTGTTGGCAATGACACAGGTCAAACGTTTTCTGTAAGTCTTCACAAGGTTTTAATACACTGTTGCTGGTATTTTGGCCCATTCCTCCATGCAGATCTCCTCTAGAGCAGTGATGTTTTGGGGCAGTCGCTGGGCAAGACGGACTTTCAACTCCCTCCAAAGATTTTCTATGGGGTTGAGATCTGATTTTCTATGGGGTTGAGATTTTCTATGTGGTCCTCTGTAGCTCAGCTGGTAGAGCACGACGCTTGTAACGCCAAGGTAGTGGGTTCGATCCCCGGGACCACCCATACACAAAAATGTATGCACGCATGACTAAGTCGCTTTGGATAAAAGCGTCTGCTAAATGGCATATTATTATTATTATTATTATTATCTGGAGACTGGCTAGGCCACTCCAGGACCTTGAAATGCTTCTTACGAAGCCACTCCTTCGTTGCCCGGGCGGTGTGTTTGGGATCATTGTCATGCTGAAAGACCCAGCCACGTTTCATCTTCAATGCCCTTGCTGATGGAAGGAGGTTTTCACTCAAAATCTCACGATACATGGCCCCATTCATTCTTTCCTTTACACGGATCAGTCGTCCTGGTCCTTTTGCAGAAAAACAGCCCCAAAGCATGATGTTTCCACCCCCATGCTTCACAGTAGGTATGGTGTTCTTTGGATGCAACTCAGCATTCTTTGTCCTCCAAACACGACGAGTTGAGTTTTTACCAAAAAGTTCTATTTTTGGTTTCATCTGACCATATGACATTCTCCCAATCCTCTTCTGGATCATCCAAATGCACTCTAGCAAACTTCAGACGGGCCTGGACATGTACTGGCTTAAGCAGGGGGACACGTCTGGCACTGCAGGATTTGAGTCCATGGCAGCGTAGTGTGTTACTGATGGTAGGCTTTGTTACTTTGGTCCCAGCTCTCTGCAGGTCATTCACTAGGTCCCCCCGTGTGGTTCTAGGATTTTTGCTCACCGTTTTTGTGATCATTTTGACCCCACGGGGTGAGATCTTGCGTGGAGCCCCAGATCGAGGGAGATTATCAGTGGTCTTGTATGTTTTCCATTTCCTAATAATTGCTCCCACAGTTGATTTTTTCAAACCAAGCTGCTTACCTATTGCAGATTCAGTCTTCCCAGCCTGGTGTAGGTCTACAATTTTGTTTCTGGTGTCCTTTGACAGCTCTTTGGTCTTGGCCATAGTGGAGTTTATAGTGTGACTGTTTGAGGTTGTGGACAGGTGTCTTTTATACTGATAACAAGTTCAAACAGGTGCTATTAATACAGGTAACGAGTGGAGGACAGAGGAGCCTCTTAAAGAAGAAGTTACAGGTCTGTGAGAGCCAGAAACTTGCTTGTTTGTAGGTGACCAAATACTTATTTTCCATCATAATTTGCAAATAAATTCATTAAAAATCCTACAATGTTTTTTTCTGGATTTTTTTTCTCCATTTGTCTGTCATAGTTGACGTGTACCTATGATGCAAATTACAGGCCTCTCTCATATTTTTAAGTGGGAGAACTTGCACAATTGGTGGCTGACTAAATACTTTTTTTCCCCCACTGTACTCAAGATACATAAGTGCCTTTGAACTGGGAATGGTAGAAGGTGGCATGTGGGTTGGGGGTGGGGGGGGTGCAACTCAATCTTAGGACGTTCTTAATTTACATTTACATTTTAGTCATCTTTAGTCATCTTATCCAGAGCGACTTACAGTTAGTGAATGCATACATGTTTTTTTGTTTGTCTAGTTATTTTTTTCATACTGGCCCCCCGTGGGAAACGAACCCACATCCCTGCCGGCCAAACGCTCCCCTACCTTGGACGACGCTGGACCAATTGTGCGCTGCCCATGGGTCTCCCGGTCGTGGCCGGCTGAGACAGAGCCTGGACTTGAACCAGGATCTCTAGTGGCACAGCTAGCACTGCGATGCACTCGGCTTTGAATCGGGAAACGTAATGTTTTGTACACTCAGTGTATACAGACACAGAATTTCCACATATCTGCATACACTATGAACACTAAGCTAAAAACTATAGACTACACTATGAACACTAAGCTAAAAACTATAGACTACACTATGAACACTAAGCTAAAAACTATAGACTACACTATGAACACTAAGCTAAAAACTGTAGAATATACTATTGTCACGAGTGTCAGTGTAATGCGGTGGATCGAAGTCAGGCGCAGGACACAGAACTCTATGAACCGTACTTTACTGAAACAAGTAAAGAAATCAATACACGATACCTCCACACAGGGAGGAACAAACCCGCTCACCAACGACACACGAAACGAAAAACAAACACGCACAAAACACATTGGGAGCCACCGGGTTAAATAGGGAAGGAGTAATTACACGATGGGAAACAGGTGTGAGACAATCAGACAACAACATGTAGAACATAGAACATAGATCAGCAGTAGCTAGTACTCCGGTGACGACGAACGCCGAAGCCTGCCCGAGCAAGGAGGAGGGGCAGCCTCGGCAGAATCCGTGACAACTATGAACACTAAAAGCTACATTATAAATTATACATGTACGATATGTGCAGAGAGTGCAAACAACAATATGCAGTTCTGGGATGATAGTGTGGGGTACATAGTCTGTGGATGAATAGTGTAGGGTACATAGTCTGTGGATGAATAGTGTAGGGTACATAGTCTGGATGAATAGTGTAGGGTACATAGTCTGGATGAATAGTGTAGGGTACATAGTCTGGATGAATAGTGTAGGGTACATAGTCTGGATGAATAGTGTAGGGTACATAGTCTGGATGAATAGTGTAGGGTACATAGTCTGGATGAATAGTGTAGGGTACATAGTCTGGATGAATAGTGTAGGGTACATAGTCTGGATGAATAGTGTAGGGTACATAGTCTGTGGATGAGAGGATCATGGTGGACCAGGGGTGGACCAGGTGTCTGGTTGGTGAGGGCCACGGCACAGGGGATGAAACTGTTCAGGCGGCGGGAGCTTTTGGTTGTGATTGACCTGAACCATTTGCCAAAAGGGAATCTTTGTAAGAGGGGGTGGAAGGGGTCGGCGATTATCTTTCCTGCACGCTTCCTTGCCCTGGAGTCGTGCAGGACCGTGATGGAGGTGGCAGCCAATAAAAATTTGATTTGATTTGATTTGAGGTGGCAGCCAATGACCCTCTTAGTAGACCGGACAGTCCGTTGCAGTGATGGAGAAGGTGAGGATGGACTCTACGATGGTTGTTTAGAACTGAATCAGAACACACAGCATTGAACTTAGTATAACTATGACTTCACTTCCTGTTGAACGCGGAATGAGGGAGAGCTCGGTTTTGTTGTTTTGAAAAGTTAACAATGATGGAAGTGTAGTGGTTGCAGGTTCACTTGGCAGATCTAAAGCCTTTTCTTTTGGGGTGTTGCTATAGGCCACCAAGTGGTAACAGTCAGTATCTAAATAATATGTGTGAAATGCTTGATAGTGTATGTGATACAAACAGAGAGGTCTACTTTCATGGGGACCTGAATATTGACTGGTTTTCATCAAGCTGTCCGCTCAAGAGGAAGCTTTTCACTGTAACCAGTGGCTGTAATCTGGTTCAGGTTATTAATCAACCTACCAGGGTGTTTACAAACACTACAGGAACAAGATCATCCACATGTATCGATCACATTTCTACTAATACTGTAGAACTTTGTTCTAAAGCTGTGTCCTTACCAATTGGATGCAGTGATCACAATATAGTGGCTGTATGTAAGTGGCTCTGGATAAGAGCGTCTGCTAAATGACTAAAATTTAAAATATCCAGGAAAGCCAAAGTTCCAAAAGCTGGGCCTAATATAGTTTATAACATTTTGCTGTGACTCTTATGTGGATGATGTTAAAAATATTTGTTGGTCTGATGTGATTAATAAGGAGCATCCAAACGCTGCACTTTATGAATTTATGAAATTGCTTCTTCCAATTATTGATAAACATGCACCTGTTAAGAAACGGACTGTTAGAGCTGTTAAGGCTCCGTGGATTGATGAGGAACTGAAAAACTGTCTGGTTGAAAGAGACGGGGCAAAAGGAGTGGCTACTAAGTCTGGCTGCACATCTGACTGGCTGACTTACTGCAAATTGAGAGATTGACTAAACTCAACAAAAATAAGAAGAAACTGTATTGAAGCCAAGATCAATTATATAAACTTTGAATGAAATTATGGGCAGAAAGACAAATTCAACTCCATCTTTCATCGAATCAGATGGCTTATTCATCACAAAACCATTTGATGTTGCCAATTATTTTAATGATTACTTCATTGGCAAAGTGGGCAAACTTAGGCAGGAAATGCCAACAATGAACAGTGAGTCATCGTATTCATGCATAAAAAAAAAAGAAATAATGAAAGAAATGCATTACAAGTTTGAATTTTGTAAAGTTAGTGTGGGAGGGGTGGGAAAATTATTATCGATCAATAATGACAAAACCTCCTGGCATTGACAACTTAGATGGAAATCTACTGAGGATGGTAGCTGCCTCTATAGCCACTCCTATCTGTCATATCTTTAATCTGAGCCTAGAGGAAAGTTTTTGTCCTCAGGCCTGGAGGGGAGCCAGAGTCATTCCGCTGCCCAAGAGTGGTAAAGCAGCCTTTACTGGTTCTAACAGCAGACCTATCAGCTTGCTGCCAGCTCTTAGCAAACTGTTGAAAAAAATGGTGTTTGACCAAATACAATGCTATTTCTCTGTAAACAAATTAACAACAGAGAAGGGCACTCAACATGTACTGCACTGACACAAATGACTAATGACTGGTTGAAAGAAATTGCTAATAAGAAGATTGTGTGAGCTGTACTGTTAGATTTCAGTGCAGCCTTTGATACTAACCTGTTGTCAAAAGTTTGGACACATCTACTCATTCAAGGGTTTTTATTTATTTTTAATATTTTCTACATTGTAGAATAATAGTGAAGACATCAAAGCTATGAAATAACACATATGGAATCAGTGTTCATAGTGGTTGTTCTGTTTGTGTGTTCTGGTCATTACAGGTATGCTGAGTTGCGGCTGACGATGGTGGGCGTGGCTTCGGTCCGGAGTCCTGGCAGCTGTGGTTGAGTGACTGATTGACTAGAGTATATGAACTGTTTGCCGTGTTGCTCGAGAGAGAGAGAGAGAGAGAGAGAGAGAGAGAGAGAGAGAGAGAGAGAGAGAGAGAGAGAGAGAGAGAGAGAGAGAGAGAGAGAGAGAGAGAGAGAGAGAGAGAGAGAGAGAGAGAGAGAGAGAGAGAGAGAGAGAGAGAGAGAGAGAGAGAGAGAGAGAGAGAGAGAGAGAGAGAGAGAGAGAGAGAGAGAGAGAGAGAGAGAGAGGGCACTTTTTGTTTGGCTGTTTGAGGATTTGGTTGTTGGTTGTTTTGATTTATCTTTGTTTGTGTTCCAGCTGGTCCTCCTGCTGTATTCCACCCTACCTGGGTCCTGGAGAAGGGAAAGGTAGTTCTGCCCATGGGTGTACATTCACACGTAGATAACCCACTGTTTTACACACTAGGTTAGCCGGGCGGGTGTCACCCCTGTATTTGTGGTAACAGGTACGAAAGCGGGTTAAGGCATAGAGTGTGTTAGGAAGGATTAGGTGTGTAGAAGAGGAGGGACCTTTTGTTTATTGTCATTACTTGGACCCCGTTCCCAAACATTCCCTTCTCTTACCATCCCTGGTTTGTTTGATTGGTCTTTGTTGTATTACTGTTTCTTAATGGGTGCTGTATATTATGTTGTTTAATACCTTACTAAACGTCCCCGAGGGGTAACATTGAGTTCTGGTTGTTGTCTGGTTATTTTAGTTAGTTAGTTACACCCCACATTTCTTCCCAGTTCCCCATCCATCTAGTTTATATTGTGTGTGCAGGCACAGGCATTTACGTCTCCTCCTCAGACGAGCTACACCCGAGGGGAGAACGTAACATCACCTTTTGCAGCAACTCTTGGGGTTTTTGTTGTGAAACAAACAAGAAATAAAAACTTGGGCGTGAATAACTATCCCCCCCCCCCACCAAAAAGCCACCTTTTGCAGCAATTACAGCAGCAAGTCTCTTGGGGTATGTCTCTATAAGCTTGGCACATCTAGCCACTGGGATTTCTGCCCATTCTTCAATGCAAAACTGCTCCAAAACTGCTCCAGCTCCGTCAAGTTGGATGGGTTCCGCTGGTGTACAGCAATATTTAAGTCATACCACAGATTCTCAATTGGATTGAGTTCTGGGCTTTGACTAGGCCATTCCAAGACATTTCAATGTTTCCACTTAAACCACTCAAAGTGTTGCTGTAGCAGTATGCTTAGGGTCATTGTCCTGCTGGAAGGTGAACCTCTGTCCCAGTCTCAAATCTCTGGAAGACAAACAGATTTCCCTCAAGAATTTCCCTTTATTTAGCGCCATCCATCATTCCTTCAATTCTGACCAGATGAAAACATCCCCATAGCATGATGCTGCCACCACCATGCTTCACTGTGGGGATGGTGTTCTCGGGGTGATTAGAGGTGTTGGGTTTGTGCCAGACATTGTGTTTTCCTTGATGGCCAAAAAGCTCCATTTTAGTCTCATCTGACCAGAGTACCTTCTTCCATATGTTTGGTGAGTCTCCCACATGCCTTTTGGCGAACACCAAATGTATTTGCTTATTTTTTTCTTTAAGCAATGGCTTTTTTCTGGCCACTCTTCCGTAAAGCTCAGCTCTGTGGAGTTGTATGGCTTAAAGTGGTCCTATGGACAGATAATCCAATCTCTGCTGTGGAGCTTTGCAGCTCCTTCTGGGTTATCTTTGGTCTCTTTGTTGCCTCTCTGATTAATGCCCTCCTTGCCTGGTCCATGAGTTTTAGTGGGTGGCCCTCTTGGCAGGGTTGTTGTGGTGCCATATTCTTTCAATTTTTTTATAATGGATTTAATGGTGCTCCGTGGGATGTTAAAAGTTTCAAATATTTTTTTATAACCCAACCCTGATCTGTACTTCTCCACAACTTTGTCCCTTACCTGTTTGGAGAGCTCCTTGGTCTTCATGGTGCTGCTTGCTTGGTGGTGCCCCTTGCTTAGTGGTGTTGCAGACTCTGGGGCCTTTCAGAACAGGTGTATATATACTGAGATCATGTGACAGATCATGTGACACTTAGATTGCACACAAGTGGACTTTATTTAACTAATTATGTGACTTCTGAAGGTACAGTGGGGAGAACAAGTATTTGATACACTGCCGATTTTGCAGGTTTTCCTACTTACTAAGCATGTAGAGGTCTGTAATTTTTATCATAGGTACACTTCAACTGTGAGAGACGGAATCTAAAACAAACATTTTATTGCATGACATAAGTATTTGATCACCTACCAACCAGTAAGAATTCCGGCTCTCACAGACCTGTTAGTTTTTCTGTAAGAAGCCCTCCTGTTCTCCACTCATTACCTATATTAACTGCACCTGTTTGAACTCGTTACCTGTATAAAAGACACCTGTCCACACACTCAATCAAACAGACTTCAACCTCTCCACAATGGCCAAGACCAGAGAGCTGTGTAAGGACATCAGGGATAAAATTGTAGACCTGCACAAGGCTGGGATGGGCTACAGGACAATAGGCAAGCAGCTTGGTGAGAAGGCAACAACTGTTGGCGCAATTATTAGAAAATGGAAAATGGAATGGAAGTTCAAGATGACGGTCAATCATCAGTGTACCTATGATAACAATTACAGACCTCTACATGCTTTGTAAGTAGGAAAACCTGCAACATCTCCCCACTGTAATTGGTTGCACCAGATCTTATTTAGGGGCTTCATAGCAAAGGGGGTGAATACATATGCACGCACCACTTTTCCGTTTATTTGTTTTCTAGAATGTTTTGGAAAAAAAAATGTTTTTCACTTCACCAATTTTGACTATTTTGTGTATGTCCATTACATGAAATCCAAATAGAAATCCATTTAAATTACAGGTTGTAATGCAACAAAATAGGAAAAACGCCATGGGGGTTGAATACTTTTGCAAGGCACTGTACCAAACACCATGCATTCACCAAACATTGCACTGAGGAAAACAGATTTGTTTTATAGTGTTTTGTCTGATTGGAAACTACAGAACATCAAATTATTGAATTCAGTCAGTAATACAGGACTCAAATAACATAGGGAGGCTCAGCAGATCAGATTGTATTGTATGTATTATGGATCCCCATTAGATCCTGACAAGGCAGCAGCTACTCTTCCTGGGGTGTATTATGGATCCCCATTAGATCCTACCAAGGCAGCAGCTACTCTTCCTGGGGTCCAGCTAAATTAAGGCAGTTATACAATTTTAAAAACATGACAATACATTCACAGATTTCACAACACACAACACATAAAGTGTGTGCCCTCAGGCCCCTCCTGTACTACCACATATCTACAACGTTATCGTGTGTGCATGTGTCTGTACCTATGTTTGTGTTGCTTCACAGTCCCCGCTGTTCCATAAGGTGTATTTTTATCTGTTCTTTTAAATCTGATTCTACTGCTGGCATGAGTTACTTGATGTGGAATAGAGTTCCATGTAGTCATGGCTCTATGTAGTACTGTGCGCCTCCCATAGTCTGTTCTGGACTTGGAGACTGTGAAGAGACCTCTGGTGGCATGTCTTGTGGGGTACGCATGGATTTCCGTTTTTTTCGGTGCATTCAACATGTCAATACCTATGGTTTAGTGCATGATTTATCCCAAATACAATTATTTTAGTTTTTAACATATTTAGGACTAACTTATTCCTTGCCACCCATTCGGAAGCTAACTGTAGCTCTTTGTTAAGCTGTAGTAGCTGACGTGTTGAGTCATCCGCATACATAGTCACACTGGCTTTACTCAAAGAGTAGACAGCTGCCCTGGGGAATTCCTGATTCCAGCTGGATTATGTTGGAGAGACCTGCATTAAAGAACACCCTCTGTGTTCTGTTGGTCAGGTAACTCTTCCTCCACAATATATCAGGGGCTGTAAAGCCATAACACATACGTTTTTCAGGCAGCTGACTATGATCGATAATGCCAAAAGCCGCATTGAAATCTAACGAAACAGCCCTCACAATTTTTGTATCATCAATTTCTCTCAGCCAATCATCAGTCATTTTTGTAAGTGCTGTGCTTGTTGAATGTCCTTCCCTATAAGCATGCTGACAGTCTGTTGTCAATTTGTTTACTGTAAAATAGCATTGTATCTGGTCAAACGCCATTTTTTCCAAAACTTTACTGAGGGTTGGTATCAGGCTGATTGGTCGGCTGTTTGAGCTAGTAAAGGGGGCTTTACTATTCTTAGGTAGCGGAATGACTTTTGCTTCCCTCCAAGCCTGAGGGCACACACTTTCTAGTAGGCTTAAATTGAAGATATGGTAAATAGGAGTGACAATATCGTCCGCTATTATCCTAAGTAATTTTCCATCCAAGTTGTCAGACCCTGGTGGCTTGTCATTGTTGATAGACAACAATAATATTTTCACCTCTTCCACACTCACTTTACGGAATTCAACATTGTAATTCTTGTCTTTCATAATTTGGTCAGATATACTTGGATGTGTAGTGTCAGCGTTTGTTGCTGGCATATTATGCCTAAATTAGCTAATCTTGCCAATGAAAAAATGATTAAAGTAGTTGGCAATATCAGTCGGTTTTGTAATGAATGAGCCATCTGATTCAATTAATGATGGAACTGAGTTTGCCTTTTTTCTTAATCTGCAGTGCGTTTGCCAATCGGTTGTGCAGCCAGACTTATTTGCCATTCCTTTTGCTTCATCTCTCTCAACCATACCATTTTTCAATTCCATATCAATCATTTACAATTCCTTAACAGTTTTTACAGTATTTTTTTTTATGGGTGCATGCTTATTAGTAACTAGCAATTTCATAAATGTGTCAAGTCATCTGGTTACTCGTCATTACACACCAGGGACCAACAAATATACTTTACATCATAAACATAGGAATCACTACACAACTTATTGTATGATTCACTATATTAGGCCCAGCCTTTGGAACCTTGGTTTTCCTAGATATGGCTACTATATTGTGATCACTACATCCGATGGATTTGGTGTGATCAATACATGCTGATGATTTCATTCCTCTGCTGTTTGTAACTACCCTGACTGACAATCTGAACCAGGTTGCAGGCACTGGTTATAGTTTGAAGCTTTTTCTTGAGTGGGCTGCCTGATGAAAGCCAGTCAATATTTAAATCACCCAGAAAGTATACCTCTCTGTTGATATCACATACATTATCAAGCATTTCACACATGTTATCTAGATACTGACTGTTAGCACTTGGTGGTCTATAGCAGCTTCCCACAAGTATGGGCTTTACAGTGGGGGAAAAAAGTATTTAGTCAGCCACTAATTGTGCAAGTTTTCCCACTTAAAAAGATGAGAGAGGCCTGTAATTTTAATCATAGGTACACGTCAACTATGACAGACAAACTGAGAAAAAAAATCCAGAAAATCACATTGTAGGATTTTTAATGAATTTATTTGCAAATTATGGTGGAAAATAAGTATTTGGTCAATAACAAAAGTTGCTCAATACTTTATTATATACCCTTTGTTGGCAATGACACAGGTCAAACGTTTTCTGTAAGTCTTCACAAGACAAGGTTTTCACACACTGTTGCTGGTATTTTGGCCCATTCCTCCATGCAGATCTCCTCTAGAGCAGTGATGTTTTGGGGCTGTCGCTGCGCAACACAGACTTTCAACTCCCTCCAAAGATTTTCTATGGGGTTGAGATCTGGAGACTGGCTAGGCCACTCCAGGACCTTGAAATGCTTCTTACGAAGCCACTCCTTCGTTGCCCGGGCGGTGTGTTTGGGATCATTGTCATGCTGAAAGACCCAGCCACGTTTCATCTTCAATGCCCTTGCTGATGGAAGGAGGTTTTCACTCAAAATCTCACGATACATGGCCCCATTCATTCTTTCCTTTACACGGATCAGTCGTCCTGGTCCCTTTGCAGAAAAACAGTCCCAAAGCATGATGTTTCCACCCCCATGCTTCACAGTAGGTATGGTATTCTTTGGATGCAACTCAGCATTCTTTGTTCTCCAAACACGACGAGTTGAGTTTTTACCAAAAAGTTATATTTTGGTTTCATCTGACCATATGACATTCTCCCAATCCCCTTCTGGATCATCCAAATGCACTCTAGCAAACTTCAGACGGGCCTGGACATGTACTGGCTTAAGCAGGGGGACACATCTTGCACTGCAGAATTTGAGTCCCTGGCGGCGTAGTGTGTTACTGATGGTAGGCTTTGTTACTTTGGTCCCAGCTCTCTGCAGGTCATTCACTAGGTCCCCCCGTGTGGTTCTGGGATTTTTGCTCACCGTTCTTGTGATCATTTTGACCCCACTGGGTGAGATCTTGCGTGGAGCCCCAGATCGAGGGAGATTATCAGTGGTCTTGTATGTCTTCCATTTCCTAATTATTGCTCCCACAGTTGATTTCTTCAAACCAAGCTGCTTACCTATTGCAGATTCAGTCTTCCCAGCCTGGTGCAGGTCTACAATTCTGTTTCTGGTGTCCTTTGACAGCTCTTTGGTCTTGGCCATAGTGGAGTTTGTAGTGTGACTGTTTGAGGTTGTGGACAGGTGTCTTTTATACTGATAACAAGTTCAAACAGGTGCCATTAATACAGGTAATGAGTGGAGGACAGAGGAGCCTCTTAAAGAAGAAGTTACAGGTCTGTGAGAGCCAGAAATCTTGCTTGTTTGTAGGTGACCAAATACTTATTTTCCACCATAATTTGCAAATAAATTCATTAAAAATCCTACAATAGACAAGTGGACTCAGTAGGCTGAGTGAATGAGGAGCGGATGTCGTCAACCTTCTTTTCAAAGTGGTTGACAAAGTCGTCCCCAGGAGGCGGGAGTGGGAGGGGTTGGAGGATTAAGGAGGAAGGAGAAGGTGGAAAATAGTTTCCTAGGATTAGAGGCAGAAGCTTGAAATTTAGAGTGATAGAAAGTGGCTTTAGCAGCGGATACAGAGGAAAAGAAGGTAGAGAGGAGGGAGTGAAAGGGTGATACAGAGGGTAGTGCGTACGGCCCAGTACAGCGCTACAGAGGGCATTTTACCCCTACCTACATGTACATATTACCACCTCGACTAACCTGTACCCCGAACAATGACTCAGTACCTGTACCCCCTGCATATAGCCTCGTTATTTGCTCTTTAAATAATTCTGCATTGTTGGTTAAAGGTTTGTAAGTAAGCATTTCACAGTAAGGTCTACACCTGTTGAATTCGGCACGTGTGACAAATGCATTCTGATTTGATTTGAGTTATAAAGGTGTTTGCACTAAATGTGACTCTAATCCCTGCACTACTTTTAACCAGGGCCCATAGGGAATAGGGTGCCCTTTGGGATGCAGACAGAGAGCCTGCCCATAGGGAATAGGGTGCCCTTTGGGATACAGACAGAGAGCCTGCCCATAGGGAATAGGGTGCTCTTTGGGATGCAGACAGAGAGCCTGCCCATAGGGAATAGGGTGCCCTTTGGGATGCAGACAGAGAGCAAAGCATGGTGCCAAGCCTGGCACGAAACACTAAAACCCTCTGGCTGTCTTTACCCAGTACGGCCTGAGTGGCAATAACAAAACATGTGGATTAAAAAGAGCTAAAACACGACTAAAGAGATATGAGACTGACAAAAGGGAAATGTTTTTCATTTGGAAGCCACACAGATTGGTATAGGTTGATTGGCCAGCTGTTAAATTTGGTCCAATCCCGTCACAGACAGGAAGAGAGCGGGGCTTTCTCCTGTCACCATGGATATGCATGTTCTTTTATTTTCTTCTGTCTGTCTGCTATTTCCAGAGGTATTTTTCAATTTGGCCTTGAAGCGATGGGAACCGGAGCGAACCAGTAACCTCGCCAGAGTTTATTACCTGAATGGCTGAGCAGGGGTCGTCACGGCACCGATGATGGCACGGGAGCAGAGCATGCTGGGGCTCAGAATGAGACCTTCCTCTAATTGAAAAACCCAACCTCTGTGTGTGTGTGTGTGTGTGTGTGTGTGGGTGTGTGTGCATGCGCATGTTTTTGGGTGTGTGTGCGAGTATGTGTGTGTGTGTGTGTGTGTTTGTGTGTGTGTGTGTGTGTGTGTGAGTATGTGTGTGTGTGTGTGTGTGTGTGTCTGTGTGTGTCCTTTTGGTTTGAACAGACAGATTTAAAATAGCTTCAGAGAGGGGAACAGTAGATAAATAGCTTCAGAGAGGGGAACAGGAGATATTCTGAATCCACGTATTCCAGTGATATTGTACTTTACCCTAGCTCATCATCCAAGCTCAGTTCAACTGTAACTTCATTCAGGTACACAGTATTGCAGCATGTGTTGTACTTCTGTATGTACAGTGGGGGGAAAAAATTATTAGTCAGACACCAATTGTGCAAGTTCTCCCACTTAAAAAGATGAGAGAGGCCTGTAATTTTCATCATAAGTACACGTCAACTATGACAGAAAAATTCCAGAAAATCACATTGTAGGATTTTTAATGAATTTATTTGCAAATTATGGTAGAAAATAAGTATTTGGTCACCTACAAACAAGCAAGATTTCTGGCTCTCACAGACCTGTAACTTCTTCTTTAAGAGGCTCCTCTGTCCTCAACTCGTTACCTGTATTAATGGCACCTGTTTGAACTTGTTATCAGTATATAAGACACCTGTCCACAACCTCAAACAGTCACACTCCAAACTCCACTATGGCCAAGACCAAAGAGCTGTCAAAGGACACCAGAAACAAATTTGTAGACCTGCACCAGGCTGGGAAGACTGAATCTGCAATAGGTAAGCAGCTTGGTTTGAAGAAATCAACTGTGGGAGCAATTATTAGGAAATGGAAGACATACAAGACCACTGATAATCTCCCTCGATCGGGGGCTCCACGCAAGATCTCACCCCGTGGGGTCAAAATGATCACAAGAACGGTGAGCAAAAATCCCAGAACCACACGGGGGGACCTAGTGAATGACCTGCAGAGAGCTGGGACCAAAGTAACAGAGCCTACCATCAGTAACACACTACGCCGCCAGGGACTCAAATCCTGCAGTGCCAGACCCCAGTCCCCCTGCTTAAGCCAGTACATGTCCAGGCTCGTCTGAAGTTTGCTAGAGTGCATTTGAATGATCCAGAAGAGGATTGGGAGAATGTCATATGGTCAGATGAAACCAAAATAGAACTTTTTGGTAAAAACTCAACTCATCGTGTTTGGAGGACAAAGAATGCTGAGTTGCATCCAAAGAACACCATACCTACTGTGAAGCATGGGGGTGGAAACATCATGCTTTGGGGCAGTTTTTCTGCAAAGGGACCAGGTCGACTGATCCATGTAAAGGAAAGAATGAATGGGGCCATGTATCGTGAGATTTTGAGTGAAAATCTCCTTCCATCAGCAAGGGCATTGAAGATGAAACGTGGCTGGGTCTTTCAGCATGACAATGATCCCAAACACACCGCCCGGGCAACGAAGGAGTGGCTTCGTAAGAAGCATTTCAAGGACCTGGAGTGGCCTAGCCAGTCTCCAGATCTCAACCCCATAGAAAATCTTTGGAGGGAGTTGAAAGTCCGTGTTGCCCAGCGACAGCCCCAAAACATCACTGCTCTAGAGGAGATCTGCATGGAGGAATGGGCCAAAATACCAGCAACAGTGTGTAAAGACCTTGTGAAGACTTACAGAAAACGTTTGACCTGTGTCATTGCCAAGAAAGGGTATGTAACAAAGTATTGAGAAACTTTTGTTATTGACCAAATACTTATTTTCCACCATAATTTGCAAATAAATTCATTAAAAATTCTACAATGTGATTTTCTGGATTTTTTTTCTCATTTTGTCTGTCATAGTTGACGTGTACCAATGATGAAAATTACAGGCCTCTCTCATCTTTTTAAGTGGGAGAACTTGCACAATGGGTGCTGACTAAATACTTTTTTTCCCCACTGTATTCAATGATGTCTGTCTACTGTCTGTGTTCCACTTCAATTGAGCTTGGATGCATGATGAACTTTGGGAAAAATACAATATCATAGCAAAGCAGATACATTTTGTTTTTAAACATTGTCTTTCTACAATGAACTAGTATATGAACTGCCAATGAACTATGTTCATAAAACATTCATAAAACAACAACATATGAAGACAATTACAAACATACACATCCTCACCATGGAAACATAGGCCTCACCATGGAAACATAGGACTCACCATGGAAACATAGGCCTCACCATGGAAACATAGGCCTCACCATGGAAACATAGGCCTCACCATGGAAACATATGCTGTGTCCCAGATGGCCCCCTAATCTCACTAAATAGGACATTGGTGCCATTTGCAAAACCGTTTTTCCATATGATCTTAAATAGTGTGATAACAAGATAATATCGCTGTGTCTCACTGGATGTTGAACTCAGTGTCTCGTCACATCTAGTAGTCTCATCATATCTAGTAGTCTCATCACATCTAGTAGTCTCATTATTCTAATAGTCTCATCACATCTAGTAGTCTCAACACATCTAGTAGTCTCATCACATCTAGTAGTCTCATCACATCTAGTAGTCTCGTCACATCTAGTAGTCTCATCACATCTAGTAGTCTCATCACATCTAGTAGTCTCATCATATCTAGTAGTCTCATTATTCTAGTAGTCTCATCACATCTAGTAGTCTCATTATTCTAGTAGTCTCATTATTCTAGTAGTCTCATCACATCTAGTAGTCTCATCACACCTAGTAGTCTCGTCACATCTAGTAGTCTCACAACATCTAGTAGTCTCGTCACATCTAGTAGACTCGTCACATCTAGTAGTTTCATCACATCTTGTAGTCTCATTATTCTAGTGGTCTCGTCACATCTAGTAGTCTTTCAAACCTAGTAGAGTCATTATTCTAGTAGTCTCGTCACATCTAGTAGTCTCGTCACATCTAGTAGTCTCATCACACCTGGTAGTCTCATTACATCTAGTAGTATCATCAAACCTAGTAGTCTCGTCACATCTAGTAGTCTAATCACACATGGTAGTCTCATTACATCTAGTAGTATCATCAAACCTAGCAGTCTCATCACATCTAGTAGTCTCATTATTCTAGTAGTCTCATCACATCTCGTAGTCTTGTCACATCTAGTAGTCTCATTGTGTCTAGTAGTCTCATTATTCTAGTAGTCTCGGCACATCTAGTAGTCTAATTATTCTAGTAGTCTCATCAATTCTAGTAGTCTCATCACATCTAGTAGTCTCATCACATCCAGTAGTCTCATCACATCTGGTAGTCTCATCACATCTAGTAGTCTCGACACATCTAGTAGTCTCGTCACATCTAGTAGTCTCGTCACATCTAGTAGTATTATCACATCTAGTAGTCTCGTCACATCTAGTAGTCTCGTCACATCTAGTAGTCTCATCAATTCTAGTAGTCTCGTCACATCTAGTAGTCTCATCACATCCAGTAGTCTCATCACATCTGGTAGTCTCATCACATCCAGTAGTCTCGACACATCTAGTAGTCTCGTCACATCTAGTAGTCTCGTCACATCTAGTAGTATAATCACATCTAGTAGTCTCGTTACATCTAGTAGTCTTTCAAACCTAGTAGAGTCATTATTCTAGTAGTCTCGTCACATCTACTAGTCTAATTATTCTAGTAGTCTCATCACATCTAGTAGTCTCATTATTCTAGTAGACTCTCGTCACATCTAGTAGTCTCGTCACATCTAGTAGTCTCATCACACCTGGTAGTCTCATTACATCTAGTAGTATCATCAAACCTAGTAGTCTTGTCACATCTAGTAGTCTCATTACATCTAGTAGTCTCATTATTCTAGTAGTGTCATCATATCTAGTAGTCTCATTATTCTAGTAGTCTCATCACATCTAGTAGTCTCATTATTCCAGTAGTTTCGTCACATCTAGTAGGCTCGTCACATCTAGTAGTCTCATTATGTCTAGTAGTCTCATTATTCTAGTAGTCTCGGCACATCTAGTAGTCTAATTATTCTAGTAGTCTCATCCATTCTAGTAGTCTCGTCACATCTAGTAGTCTCATCACATCTAGTAATCTCATCACATCTGGTAGTCTCGTCACATCTAGGAGTCTCATCACATCTAGCAGTCTCATTGTGTCTAGTAGTCTCATTATTCTAGTAGTCTCGGCACATCTAGTAGTCTAATTATTGTAGTAGTCTCATCAATTCTAGTAGTCTTGTCACATCTAGTAGTCTCGTCACATCTAGTAGTCTCATCACATCTAGTAGTCTCGTCACATCTAGTAGTCTCATCACATCTAGTAATCTCATCACATCTAGTAGTCTCGTCACATCTAGTAGTCTCGTCACATCTAGTAGTCTCATCACATCTAGTAATCTCATCACATCTAGTAGTCTCGTCACATCTAGTAGTCTCGTCACATCTAGTAGTCTCATCACATCTAGTAGTCTCATTGTGTCTAGTAGTCTCATTATTCTAGTAATCTCGGCACATCTAGTAGTCTAATTATTCTAGTAGTCTCATCAATTCTAGTAGTCTCGTCACATCTAGTAGTCTCATCACATCCAGTAGTCTCGTCACATCTAGTAGTCTCATCACATTTTGTAGTCTCGTCACATCTAGTAGTCTCATCACATCTAGTAGAATCATCTCATCTAGTAGTCTCATCACATATAGTAGTCTCATCACATCTAGTAGTCTCATCACATCTAGTAGTCTAATTATTCTAGTAGTCTCATCACATCTAGCAGTCTCATCACATCTATTAGTCATATCACATCTAGTAGTGTCATTATTCTAGTAGTCTCATCACATCTAGTAGTCTCGTCACATCTAGCAGTCTCATCACATCTATTAGTCATATCACATCTAGTAGTGTCATTATTCTAGTAGTCTCATCACATCTAGTAGTCTCGTCACATCTAGTAGTCTCATCACATTTAGTAGTCTCATTACATCTAGTAGTCTCATTATTCTAGTAGTCTCATCACATCTAGCAGTCTCATCACATCTAGTAGTCTCATTTTTCTAGTAGTCTCATCACATCTAATAGTCCCATCACATCTAGTAGTCTCATCACATATAGTAGTCTCGTCACATCTAGTAGTCTCATCAAATCTAGTAGTCTCGTCACTTCTAGTAGTCTCATCACATTTAGTAGTCTCATCACATCTAGTAGTCTCATCACATCTAGTAGTCTCATCACATCTAGTAGTCTCATTATTCTAGTAGTCTCATCACATCTAGTAGTCTTATCACATCTAGTAGTCTCATCACATCTAGTAGTCTCATCACATCTAATAGTCTCGTCACATCTAGTAGTCTCATCACATCTAGTAGTCTCATCACATCTAGTAGTCTCATTATTCTAGTAGTCTTGTCACATCTAGTAGTCTCATCATATCTACTAGTCTCATTATTCTAGTAGTCTCATCACATCTAGCAGTCTCATCACATCTAGTAGTCTCATTACACCTAGTAGTCTCATCACATCTAGTAGTCTCATCAAACCTAGTAGTCTCATCACATCTAGTAGTCTCATTACATCTAGTAGTCTCATTATTCTAGTAGTCTCATCACATCTAGTAGTCTCATTATTCTAGTAGTCTCGTCACATCTAGTAGTCTCATTACATCTAGTAGTCTCATCACATATAGTAGTCTCATCAAACCTAGTAGTCTCATCACATCTAGTAGTCTCATTACATCTAGTAGTCTCATTATTCTAGTAGTCTCATCACATCTAGTAGTCTTATTATTCTAGTAGTGTCGTCACATCTAGTAGTCTCATCACATCTAGGAGTGTCATTACATCTAGTAGTCTCATCACATCTAGTAGTCACATTATTCTAGTAGTCTCATTATTCTAGTAGTCCCATCACATCTAGTAGTCTCATCACATCTAGTAGTCTCATCACAACTAGTAGTCTCGGCACATCTAGTAGTCTAATTATTCTAGTAGTCTCATCGATTCTAGTAGTCTCGTCACATCTAGTAGTCTCATCACATCTAGCAGTCTCATCACATCTAGCAGTCTCATCACATCTAGTAGTCTCATCACATCTAGTAGTCTCATCACATCTAGTAGTCTCATCACATCTAGTAGTCTCATCACATCTAGTAGTCTCATCACCACATCGGGTCGGTGCTGGGGAGGGTCTCCTATAGTTCCATTCCCTATCCATGCCCTTATGATGGCAGCTGCCGGGTGTCAGGGTGTCCTGCTCCTGCTCCTGCTCCAGGTGGAACTCTACCTGGCAACCATCCACCCGGCGCCCTCGGGATACGAGAGCGTGTCCGCCCTCATCTCCTGTCTGTCCGGCAAGGCGCTGGAGTGGGCCAACGCCGAGTGGGGGGGAATAGACGTGGCTACAGTCAACTATGCAGAGTTCACCCGCCGCTTCAGGGCAGTATTCGATCATCCACCAGAGGGTAAGGCGGCGGGTGAACGTCTATTCCACCTTCGACAGGGGAGGAGGAGCGAGCAGGAGTTCGCACTGGACTTCCGGACACTGGCTGCCAACGCGGGATGGAATGAGAGGGCCCTCATCGACCACTACAGATGTAGCCTGAGGGAGGACGTGCGTCGGGAATTGGCCTGCAGGGACACCAACCTAAATTTCGATCAACTGGTGGACATGTCGATTCGCCTGGACACCCTGTTGGTTACCCGCGGACGTCCAGACTCGGGGCCGTCCATTCCATCCCCCAGCACTTCCGAGCCGACCCAGATGGAGCTCGCGGGTGCTGGTACTAGGAGAGAGACCAGGAGAGAGGCCGTCCCCTGCACCAACTGTGGCCGCAGAGGACACACTGCTGGTCGGTGCTGGGGAGGGTCTCCTCGGAATCGAGGCAGTAGGCCGCTCACTGATGAGTCATTCCAGGTGAGTAGGCACCCAACTCACCCAGAGCTCCTTGTTGCGCATATGTGTATTAAAGTTGTGTTTCCCGAGGTTTCTCCTCATTCCCAGCATAAGGCGCTAGTCGATTCAGGCGCAGCTGGGAATTTTATCGATCGCCATTTCACCCATAAGTTAGGGATTCCTATAGTTCCATTGGATGTGCCCTTCCCTATCCATGCCCTAGATAGTCGCTCTTTGGGGTCTGGGTTGATCAGGGAGGTCACGGCGCCACTCAGGATGAAAACGCAGGAGGGCCATGAGGAGATAATTCGATTGTATTTGATTGACTCTCCTGCGTATCCCGTGGTGTTGGGGCTTCCCTGGTTGACGTCTCATGACCCCAACATTTCATGGCAACAGAGGGCTCTCAAGGGATGGTCTGATCAGTGTGTCGGGAGGTGTGTGGGTGTTTCCGTAGGGGCCACGACGGTGGAGAGTCCGAACCAAGTTCCCACCATTCCCACATTCCACCTGAATATGCCAATTTGGCTCTCGCCTTCTGTAAAAAGAAGGCGACTCAATTACCACCCCGTCGACAGGGGGATTGTGCAATAGACCTCCAAGTAGGCGCTGCGCTTCCACGTAGCCATGTGTATCCTCTGTCTCAGGCGGAGACGGCGGCTATGTAAACATATGTTACCGAATCGCTGAGACAGGGATACATGCGGCCGTCCACTTCCCTTGCGTCCTCGAGTTTCTTTTTTGTGAAGAAGAAAGATGGGGGTTTACGCCCGTGTATTGACTACCGTGGTCTCAATCAGATCACCATCAAATATAGCTATCCTCTCCCTCTGATTGCTAGTATGACGGAGTCATTACATGGGGCGCGATTCTTCACAAAATTGGATCTCAGGAGCATGTACAACCTGGTGCGCATTAGGGAGGGAGATGAGTGGAAGACAGAATTCAGTACCACCTCGGGTCACTATGAGTACCTCGTCATGCCATACGGGTTAATGAATGCTCCTTCAGTCTTCCAATCGTTTGTGGATGAGATTTTCCGGGACTTGCATGGACAGGGTGTAGTGGTGTATATTGATGACATTCTAATATACTCCGCTACCCGCGCAGAGCATGTGTTCCTGGTTCGTCGGGTGCTTGGTAGACTGTTGGAGCATGACCTGTATGCAAAGGCGGAGAAATGTCTGTTCTTCCAGGAGTCCATCTCCTTCCTGGGACACCGGTTGTCCGCGTCAGGGGTGGAGATCGAGAGCATCCTGACTGGTTGCATCACCGCCTGGTATGGCAACTGCTTGGCCTCTGACCGCAAGGCACTACAGAGGGTAGTGCGTACGGCCCAGTACATCACTGGGGCAAAGCTCCCTGCCATCCAGGACCTCTATACCAGGCGGTGTCAGAGGAAGGCCCTCAAAATTGTCAAAGACTCCAGTCACCCTAGTCATAGACTGTTCTCTCTGCTACCGCACGGCAAGCGGTACCGGAGTGCCAAGTCTAGGTCCAAAAGACTTCTCAACAGCTTCTACCCCCAAGCCATAAGACTCCTGAACAGCTAATCATGGCTACCCGGACTATTTGCACTGCCCCCCCACCCCATCCTTTTTACGCTGCTGCTACTCTGTTAAGTATTTATGCATAGTCACTTTAACTCTACCCACATGTACATATTACCTCAACTAGCCGGTGCCCCCGCACATTGACTATGCAACGGTACCCCCCTGTATATATAGCCTCCCTACTGTCACTTTATTCTATTGTATATATAGCCTCCCTACTGTCACTTTATTTTTTACTTCTGCTCTTTTTTTTTTTCTCAACACTTTTTTGTTGTTGTTTTATTCTTACTTTTTTGTTTAAAATAAATGCACTGTTGGTTAAGGGCTGTAAGTAAGCATTTCACTGTAATGTCTGCACCTGTTGTATTCGGCGCATGTGACCAATAAAATTTGATTTGATTTGATTTGAGATGGAGATTGACCGTGTTTCAGCCGTGCGTAATTGGCCGACTCCCTCCACGGTGAAGGAGGTGCAGCGGTTCTTGGGTTTTGCCAATTACTACCGGAGGTTTATCCGGGGCTTTGGGCAGGTAGCAGCTCCCATTACCTCCCTGCTAAAGGGGGTTCCGGTGCGTCTGCAGTGGTCGGCTGAGGCGGACAGGGCTTTTAGGCATCTGAAGGACCAGTTTACCTCGGCTACGGTGCTGGCACATCCGGATCCCTCTTTGGCGTTCCAAGTTGAGGTGGATGCGTCCGAGGCTGGGATCGGTGCTGTACTGTCTCAGCGCTCGGGTACGCCACCTAAACTCCGCCCCTGTGCTTTCTTTTCTAAGAAGCTCAGTCCGGCGGAGCGCAATTATGATGTGGGGGACAGGGAGCTGTTAGCTGTGGTGCAAGCCCTGTAGGTGTGGAGGCATTGGCTTGAGGGGGCTAAACACCCTTTTCTCATTTTGACTGACCATCGTAACCTGGAGTACATCCGGGCGGCGAGGAGGCTGAACCCTCGCCAGGCTAGGTGGGCTATGTTTTTCACCCGATTTGTATTTACGCTCACCTATAGACCAGGGTCACAGAACGCTAAGGCAGACGCCCTGTCCCGACTATCTGACACAGAGGAGAGGTCCATTGAGCCTACTCCCATACTTCCGGAGTCTTGTCTGGTGGCACCGGTGGTATGGGAGGTTGATGTGGACATCGAGCGGGCGTTACGTACCGATCCTACTCCCCCACAGTGTCCAGAGGGTCGGAAGTACGTGCCGCTCGAGGTTCGTGATCGATTAATATATTGGGCTCACATGTCACCTTCCTGGTATTGGACGGACAGTGCACTGCCTTAGTGGAAAGTACTGGTGGCCCACTTTGGCTAAGGACGTGAGGGTTTATGTTTCCTCCTGCTCGGTGTGCGCTCAGTGTAAGGCGCCTAGACACCTACCCAGAGGGAAATTACAACCTCTACGTGTTCCACAACGACCGTGGTCTCACCTCTCGGTAGATTTCGTCACGGACCTTCCCCCCTCCCAGGGGAATAAGACGATCTTGGTCGTTGTGGATTTCAAAGGCCTGCCGTCTCATTCCTATGCCAGGTCTCCCTACAGCCCTACAAACTGCTGACGCCCTGTTTACACACGTCTTCCGGCACTACGGGGTACCTGAGGATATAGTGTCTGATCGGGGTCCCCAGTTAACCTCTAGAGTCTGGAGGGCGTTTATGGAACGTCTGGGGGTCTCGATTAGCCTTACCTCAGGGTTTCACCCTGAGAGTAATGAGCAGGTGGAGAGATTGAACCAGGATGTGGGTAGGTTTCTGAGGTCCTATTGCCAGGACCGGCAGGGGGAGCAATATATCCCCTGGTCAGAGATAGCCCAAAACTCACTTCGCCACTCCTCAACTAACCTTACGCCTTTTCAGTGTGTGCTAGGTTATCAGCCGGTCCTGGCACCTTGGCATCAGAGCCAGATCGAAGCCCCTGCGGTGGACGAGTGGTTTTGGCGCTCAGAGGAAACCTGGAACGCTGCACATGTCCATCTACAGCGAGCGATCAGGTGGCAAAAGGCGAGCACCGATCGCCACCGCAGTGAGGCTCCGGTGTATGCACCGGGAGATCGGGTCTGGCTCTCGACCCGAAACCTGCCCCTTTGCCTGCCCTGCCGGAAGCTGGGTCGGCGGTTTGTGGGGCCATTTAAAGTCCTGAGGAGATTGAACAAGGTATGTTATAGGTTACAACTGCCCATTAATTACCGCATTAACCCCTCGTTCCATGTGTCTCTCCTCAGGCCGGTAGTAGCTGGTCCACTCCAGGAGAGTGAGGTACGAGAGGCTCCTCCGCCCCCGCTGGACATCGAGGGGGCTCTGGCGTACTCAGTCCGTTCCATCTTGGATTCGAGGCGTCGGATGGGGGGCCTGCAGTATCTCGTGGAGTGGGAGGGGTACGGTCCGGAGGAACGGTGCTGGGTCCCTAAGAGGGACATCCTAGATCCCTCCATGTTGAGGGATTTCCACCGGAGTCATCCGACTCGCCCTGCTCCGCATCCTCCTGGCCGTCCCCGAGGCCGGGATCGGCGCACGGCTGGTCAAGGGGGGGGGTACTGTCACGGATTCAGCCGAGGCTGCTCCTCCTCCTTGCTCGGGCAGGCTTCGGCGTTCGTCGTCCCCGGAGTACTAGCTGCTGCCGATCGATGTTTCGGTGTTTGTCTTGTTTGGTCTTTATTGTTTACACCTGTTTCCCATTATGTTTTATTGTGTTCCCTTTATAACCCTCTGTTTCTCATTGTGTATTGTGCGTAATTGTTTTGGTCTTTGCGGCAGTTGCCCATGTGTCTTATTATTTCCTCACTGTTTGAGGTTGCCTGTGTACTTTGTTTTGTTGCACTGCATCCAGTAAAGTTTCTGTCAGTAGCTCGGTGTCCTGCTCTTGACTTCGCCTACCGCATACACGTCGCTGTGACAGACACTAAATGGTCTCTCTCTCTCTAACTCTCTCTCTCTCTAATAGTCATGCATAATGTGGGATGGATACCGTTCTGAAGACAGTAAGGGAAGATTTAGTTAATATCATTTAGTTAATATCACCAGTGCAAACTTGGCACCCATTTCTACTCGCAAAAGGACAACATGTATACAAAAGTCTTTAGACTTACTGAAAAATACACAATAATGCAATTAACAAAGTTAAGTATTAAGTTAAGTCTTAACCTAACTAAACTAATTGGACGTAACAAACTTAAAGGATTAATCCTAGTTAAGTTGATTTAGACATCCAAGAGGAGATGAGAGGAGAGGAGAGGAGAGGAGGAGAGAGGAAGAAAGCAGAAGTGAAAAGATACTATTCACATTATTGTCAATGTGGAGGTGCTGCCGACAATAATGTTGTAAGGTAGAACACTATGAACATAGGAATAGTCCAACTCTGTACAAACAGCCTTTGACCCCCCCTACCCATATAGAGCAAATATACACTGAGTCAACAAAACATTAAGAACACCTTCCTAATATTTGTCCTCAGAACAGCCTCAGTTAGTCAGGGCATAATGCTTCCCACAGTCGTGTCAAGTTGGCTGGATGTCCTTTGGGTGGTGGACCATTCTTGATACATATGGGAAACTGTTGAGTGTGAAAAGCCCAGTAGCGTTGCAGTTCTTGACACAAACCGGTGCACCTGGCACCTACTACCATACCCCGTTCAAAGGCACTTAAATCTTTTGTCTTGCCCATTCACCCTCTGAATGGCACGCATACACAATCCATGTCTCAATTGTGTCAAGGCTTAAAAATCTTTCTTTAACCTGTCTCCTCCCATTCATCTACACTGATTGAAGAGGATTTAACAGGTGACATCAATAAGGGATCATAGCTTTCACCTGGATTCACCTGGTCAGGGGAAAGAGCAGGTGTTCTTAATGTTTTGTACTCTCAGTGTCCATTATAGGGAGCAATTGCAAGGGTAAGGAAGATCTGTTTAATATAAAGCAGCTTAGGTCATTACATCACGACTGTAACTCTGGAACATGCCACCAGACATCATTTAAGATTCAATAAGATTACATTATCAATATGCCCTCCCTTCCAATTGGGTTTGGCTCACTCCACTCTCAAAGCTCTTACTGAGCCCTTTCAAGTCCCTTTAATCTGATTATAAAATCATATGAATCATCATAACAGCTGACTGGGATTCTGATCTCATGAAGAGTAAATGTTAAGAGAATACTGGAGTCAATGTCTGCATCCCAAATAGCACCTTATTCCCAACATAGTGCGCTACTTTTGACCAGAGCCCTGTGGGCTAGGTGCTATTTGGGATACAGCCTATAAGATGGAGTGATTTATCTTCTCTGATAAGAGATCACTGTATTCCTTTTGATCTGGCTGTAAACATGGTGATGAAGTATAATCACTCTAATGTCAATTGTCTCCAAGGTTCTCCTATTTGGCCAAATATAAATAATGAGGGGAAGTATGGGTTTTGTTTGAATGCTTGTTGTTGCCTTCTATTGCCTCTTGAAGGGTTGCCTTGGTAGCGTTCCCCTGGTCACACCACTTGACACGGTTTGATGAATCACCGTGGAAACCAGGTTGGGAACAGGAGTGACTAACGATCTGTGTATGGCTGTGAGTTAATCAATCAACAAAATACTTTTAACCTTGCCAATACCTGAACGGCACACACACACTCACACCACACACGTACATACACACACAAAGGAACGTAAGAATGTGCACATGCACACAGGAATGAACACACACACACACACACAATGTCACTAATTGCTGCTGCTGAGTCCAAAGGACAAAGGAGTTCTAAAGGAGTCCATTCAGACAATCAACAGGGACGACATCAGTGTTTAATCACACCTACTATAGCTATTCACAATACTCCATTAGCTGTATGCACAGTTCAAGGCTCTGATGGACCAATGACATGAGCAGAAGAACCACTGAGAGGACGGAACAGAAACGTCAGGAGAGAGTTCTGGGACCAAACAGAACGGTTTGAATGTGTTCACATTCCAGAAGTCGTCGGGGAGGAAGCAAATCCAGAGTCATGGGTGGAGAAGAAACTTTAGTGGGGGTGGCATTGGCCAGAGCGGCGTGGATTGGTAGCCAGGCAACCCCACAACACTGAGACATTCTGAGGCTGAGTCCTCCACTGATACATTCTGAGGCTGAGTCCTTCACTGAGACATTCTGAGGCTGATTCCTCCACTGAGACATTCTGAGGCTGAATCCTCCACTGAGACATTCTGAGGCTGATTCCTCCACTGAGACATTCTGAGGCTGAGTCCTCCACTGAGACATTCTGAGGCTGATTCCTCCACTGAGACATTCTGAGGCTGAGTCCTCCACTGAGACATTCTGAGGCTGAATCCTCCACTGAGACATTCTGAGGCTGATTCCTCCACTGAGACATTCTGAGGCTGAATCCTCCACTGAGACATTCTGAGGCTGATTCCTCCACTGAGACATTCTGAGGCTGAGTCCTCCACTGAGACATTCTGAGGCTGAATCCTCCACTGAGACATTCTGAGGCTGATTCCTCCACTGAGACATTCTGAGGCTGAGTCCTCCACTGAGACATTCTGAGGCTGATTCCTCCACTGATACATTCTGAGGCTGATTCCTCCACTGAGACATTCTGGGGCTGAGTCCTTCACTTAGACATTCTGAGGCTGAATCCTTCACTGAGACATTCTGAGGCTGAGTTCTTCACAGAGACATTCTGAGGCTGATTCCTCCACTGAGACATTCTGAGGCTGATTCCTTCACTGAGACATTCTGAGGCTGATTCCTCCACTGAGACATTGTGAGGCTGATTCCTCCACTGAGACATTCTGAGGCTGATTCCTTCACTGAGACATTCTGAGGCTGATTCCTCCACTGAGACATTATGAGGCTGATTCCTCCACTGAGACATTCTGAGGCTGATTCCTTCACTGAGACATTCTGAGGCTGAGTCCTTCACTTAGACATTCTGAGGCTGAATCCTTCACTGAGACATTCTGAGGCTGAGTTCTTCACAGAGACATTCTGAGGCTGATTCCTCCACTGAGACATTCTGAGGCTGAGTCCTTCACTGAGACATTATGAGGCTGATTCCTTCACTGAGACATTCCGAGGCTGAGTCCTTCACTGAGACATTCTGAGGTGGTTACTGAGTCCTTTGTGTGTTTCTCTCTGCCATCTCCTAGGGATGTGGTAAAACCCTAGTAATATGATCCTTATTATCACACCATCTTTCCTCTCTTTTCATATTATCAGTCCATCATTCCTCTCGTTGTCAATGTTCTTTTCATTCTGAAGTGTATCTAAACCACAGAGGTGTTATTAGACTGAAAGTTGTCTGTCTGTCTGTCTGTCTGTTTATGTGTCTGTTTCTGTGTCTGTTTCTGAGTCTGTCGGTCTGTTTATGTGTCTGTTTATGTGTCTGTTTCTGAGTCTGTTTATGAGTCTGTCTGTCTGTCTGTCTGTCTGTCTGTCTGTCTGTCTGTCTGTCTGTCTGTCTGTCTGTCTGTCTGTCTGTTTATGTGTCTGTTTATGTGTCTGTTTCTGAGTCTGTCTGTCTGTCTGTCTGTCTGTTTATGTGTCTGTTTCTGAGTCTGTTTATGAGTCTGTCTGTCTGTCTGTCTGTCTGTCTGTCTGTCTGTCTGTCTGTCTGTCTGCCTGCCTGCCTGCCTGCCTGCCTGCCTGCCTGCCTGCCTGCCTGCCTGTCTGTCTGTCTGTCTCTTGGTCTGTCTGGGACATAGGACTGTGTATTACTGCATACATACACACTCTTTCAGACTAGCAGTCACAAAACACATATCAATGTTTCTTCACTCTCTGAGTATCTCCACCTGAAGAAACTCAAGTAGCTAAGAAGGTGAGGATAGAACTGTCTGATTATCTCTGTCTGAAGAAATGTAACTAGGTGAGGATAGAACTGTCTGATTATCTCTGTCTGAAGAAATGTAACTAGGTGAGGATAGAACTGTCTGATTATCTCTGTCTGAAGAAATTTAACTAGGTGAGGATAGAACTGTCTGATTATCTCTGTCTATATATCTGTCTATATAATATATATTTATATATATATATATCTATATATTTGTTGTATTTTACCCCCTTTTTCGATCGTGTCTCATCGCTGCAACTCCCCAACGGATATGGGAAGTGAAGGTCGAGTCATGCGTCCTCCGAAACATGACCCGCCAAACCGCGCTTCTTAACACCCGCCCGTTTAACCCGGAAGCCAGCCGCACCAATGAGTCAGAGGAAACACTGTTCAACTGACGACCGAAGTCAGCCTGCAGGCGCCCGGCCCGCCACAAGGAGTGGCTAGAGCACGATGAGCCAAGTAAAGCCCCCCCGGCCAAACGCTCCCCTAACCCAGACTACGCTGGGCAAATTGTGCGCTGCCCTATGGGATTCTCGATCACAGCCAGTTGTGATACAGCCTGGGATCAAACCCAGGTCTGTAGTGACGCCTCTAGCACTGCGATGCAGTCAGGAGGCCCCCCAATTTCAATATTTAATCAAATATATATACATATATTTTTATACCTACCGGGGTCCTAAAGTTAAAAACCAAATAGCTAAATGATCCATGGTATGACCATCTAAAACAATTCCATATGCTAGCTTAGCAGAATCATTTCTGTGATGTATATAAAGTGTAATATTGGGATGCAAACTCAAAATTGACCTTAATACAAAACCTAGGAGGCTCATGGTTCTCACCCCATTCCATAGACTTACAGAGTAAATATGACAACTTCCGGAGGACGTCCTCCAACTTATCAGAGCTCTTGCAACATGAACTGACATGTTGTCCACCCAATCAAAGGATCAGAGAATTAGTACTGAAAGCATAAGCTACAGCTAGCTAGCACTGCAGTGCATAACATGAAGGAGAAGCAAGAGAGAGAGAGAGCTAGCTATATTTCATTGTACTTCTTTCCACTTTGCTAGCGAATGCAGCTAGCTAGTTTAGCCTACTCAAACACCCGGCTCAAACAGCGGGATGCTATGTTAGCTAGCTGGCTATGACTATCTAACACTGGAACTCTTCCAAGTCAAGGTAAGCTTTTGGTTTTATTAATTTATTACCACTGGGGCCCGCCGGTAAAACTGCTAAACTGCTTGCTGACTGTACTGCATGAATTTAGTGGGATTACTGACGCATTAGTTCTAGTAGCTACAGTTGAAGTCAGAAGTTTACATACACCTTAGCCAAATACATTTAAACACAGTTTTTCACAATTCCTGACATTTGATACTAGTAAAAAGGATGCCCACTTTATTTTAAGAATGTGACATGTCAGAATAATAGTAGAGAGAAGTGGGATTATTTATTTCATCACATTCCCAGCGGGTCAGGAGTTTACATACACTCAATTAGTATTTGGTAGCATTGCCTTTAAATGGTTTAACTTGGCTCAAACGTTTCGGGTAGCCTTCCATAAGCTTCCCACAATAATTTGGGTGAATTTTGGCCCATTCCTCCTGACAGAGCTTGGATAACTGAGTCAGGTTTGTAGGCCTCCTTGCTCGCACACACTTTTTCAGTTCTGCCCACTAATTTTCTATAGGATTGAGGTCAGGGCGTTGTGATGGCCACTCCAATACCTTGACTTTGTTGTCTTTAAGCCATTTTGCCACAACTTTGGAAGTATGCTTGGGGTCATTGTCCATTTGGAAGACCCATTTGCGACCAAGCTTTAACTTTCTGACTGATGTCTTGAGATGTTGCTTCAATATATCCACATCTTTTTCCTTCCACATGATGCCATCTATTTTGTGAAGTGCACCAGTCCCTCCTGCAGCAAAGCATCCCCACAGCATGATGCTGCCACCCCCGTGATTCACGGTTGGGATGGTGTTCTTCGGCTTGCAAGCATTCCCCTTTTTCCTCCAAACATAACGATGGTCATTATGGCCAAACAGTTCTATTTTTGTTTCATCAGACCAGAGGACATTTTCTCCAAAAAGTATGTTCTTTGTCCCCATGTGCAGTTGTCAACCGTAGTCTGGCTTTTTTTAGGGCGGTTTTGGAGCACTGGCTTCTTCCTTGCTGAGCGGCCTTTCAGGTAATGTCGATATAGGACTCGTTTTACTGTGGATATATACTTTTGTACCTGTTTCCTCCAGCATCTTCACAATCTTCACAAGGTCCTTTGTAATAATATAAATAATAGTATGCCATTTAGCAGACGCTTTTATCCAAAGCGACTTACAGTCATGCGTGCATACATGTTTTTTATTTTTTTATGTATGGGTGGTCCCGGGGATCGAACCCACTACCTTGGCGTTACAAGCGCCGTGCTCTACCAGCTGAGCTACAGAGGACCGTTGTATTATTGGGACTTTGCTGGAAGTCCCAAAGGGGGGATTATATAGAGATATTTTATGTATTAGGCAAATGTAGGGAGATGCCAAAGGTAAAATATAACAAACATGTTTGATATTTTATAATCCAGATGCATGCTTAAATAAGGAATATAGCCAATGCAGTATGCAACTGTGCTTTAATGAATGTATGTATATTCTTTTTTGAAGAAAGTGCCTGAGCCACGCCACCAATAGAAATGAGAGGCTTCATATAGAAAAGTGTTCATGACCTTTTGGAGTGGACCATGTGTGACAGCTGGACGTTGAAAGAGAAGGGTGGCGCAGAACTAAAATAAGTTACGAATTTGCCATAAGGGGAGTAACTGTATATGCTATGTAAGCATGTCTGTGCATTTGTGTGTGTATAAAAGGGATCTCTAAGCCAGAGAGAGACAGCTCCATGGAACTGCTCGGCTTTGTTATTAGATAATAAAGTCTAATTTTTGGATTCACAGGCTCCAGTTTCTTGAGAGATATTTTTGAGTTGACTACTTTTGAGTCAAATATTTCTACCACATTTCCTCCAGCATCTTCACAAGGTCCTTTGCTGTTGTTCTGGGATTGATTTGCACTTTTCGCACCAAAGTACGTTCATCTCTAGGAGACAGAACGCGACTCCTTCCTGAGCGGTATGACGGCTGCGTGGTCCCATGGTGTTTATACTTGCGTACTATTGTTTGTACAGATGAACGTGGTACCTTCAGGCGTTTGGAAATTGCTCTCAAGGATGAACCAGACTTATGGAGGTCTACACATTTTATTTTTAGGTCTTGGCAGATTTTTTTTTTCTTCCCATGATGTCAAGCAAAGAGGCACTGAGTTTGAAGGTAGGCCTTGAAATACATCCACAGGTACACCTCCAATTGACTCAAATTATGTCAATTAGCCTATCAGAAGCTTATAAAGCCATGACATCATTTTCTGGAATTGTCCAAGTTGTTTAAAGGCACAGTCAACTTAGCGTATGTAAACTTCTGACCCACTGAAATTGTGATACAGCGAATTATAAGTGAAATAATCTGTCTGTAAACAATTGTTGGAAAAAATTACTTGTGTCATGCACAAAGTAGATGTCCTAACTGACTTGCCAAAAATATAGTTTGTTAACAATACATTTGTGGAGTGGTTGAAAAACGAGTATTAATGACTCCAATCTAAGAGTATGTAAACTTGCGACTTCAACTGTATGTTGACTATGACGTTAGCTAATATGGCCGTGACAATGATGTAGGCTGTGTGTAGCGGTTAGCGGTTCTGATATGAACATTTGGCTTGGAAAGGTTATTTTACCTTGTCACAGACAGCTGATGCGTTGTGCACTGAAGTCCACAAGCGAAGGGAAAAGTTGAGAGGAGGAGAGTGCATAGATGCCAGAAGGAATTATAGCTAAAATGATCAAAGTGATCATGCCGTTTGCATGTGGCTGCTACGAAAATGAACTGTGTTTGCATGTGATCAGGGGCGTATTCATTCAGCCAATTCTGTTGCAAAACATTTATTAAACGGAAGCAAACAGAACAAGTTCACAACTTTTGGACTAATGAATACACCCTAGATCAGCTAGATGCAGGCAAGATTGTGCAAAGCGGTAATGAATGTGTCACCTTGTCTGTCACCTTGATTACTCTAATTTCTCTCGACCTGTGCACCTACATTGTAAACTTTCATTCATAGGCGAGGTTGTAGCAACCTCAAGATGGGTATAGGGAAAAGTATCATGTATTAGCCTAAACCTATCGATGTTACATTGAGCTGGGGAATGGAATATGAATGACAGTCATCCAATATGCTGTAATATAAATAAGGCCATGCTCATCAAAAAAAAAAAAATCGTCCTCCCTCATCTTATACGGCACCAACCGCCACTGTAATTCAATGCATTACACACAAACACGTTTATTTTATGTATCCTTGTGGGGACCAAACAATTGATTCCCATTCAAAATCCTATTTTCCCTAACTCCTTACCATAAACTTTAAACTAACCCTAACCTTCACCTCAAACCCCTTAATCTAACTCCTAACCCTAATACTGACCATATTTCTGAAGCTTAAAATAGCAATTTTCCTTGTTATGACTGAAATGTCCCCACTTGTCTGAACTGTCATTGTTTTCTGATCCTTCTGTTCAAAACAAAAAACTCTCCACCTTGGCTTATTTAGCATGCTAAACACGGTCATAGCTTATATAGCCTTCTAAACACGGTCATAGCTTATGTAACCTTCTAAACACGTTCATAGCTTATATAAGATGCTAAACACTGCAGTCGCTGTTGTTATCAGAGTTCAACAGAGTCTAATGCTACAAACGATGAACAGGCAACAGAGCAGTAGACAAGGTTTATGTACCAAATGGCACCCCAATCACTACATAGTGCACTAGTTTAGACCAGGGCCCATAGGGGGCCCATAGGGTTCTGGTTAAAATGATTGCCCTATATAGGGAATAGGGTGCTGTTCGGGATGAAGCCTATGATCAGTGGTGGAATGGGGAACAAATTAATAAAATAAATATAAATATCCACCACAACATTCACCTCCCCCGCCGTTTATATAAAAATGTTCTGTTTCTTTGTACTACATAATGAAGATGGGGATGGTAAAATAACAAACACATTGGTCCTCTGGTTGATGAGGCTGGGTTCCTCTGGTGGTCCTCTGGTTGATGAGGCTGGGTTCCTCTGGTTGATGAGGCTGGGTTCCTCTGGTTGATGAGGCTGGGTTCCTCTGGTTGATGAGGCTGGGTTCCTCTGGTTGATGAGGCTGGGTTCCTCTGTTTGATGAGGCAGGGTTCCTCTGGTTGATGAGGCTGGGTTCCTCTGGTTGATGAGGCTGGGTTCCTCTGGTTGATGAGGCTGGGTTCCTCTGGTTGATGAGGCTGGGTTCCTCTGGTTGATGAGGCTGGGTTCCTCTGGTTGATGAGGCTGGGTTCCTCTGGTTGATGAGGCTGGGTTCCTCTGGTTGATGAGGCTGGGTTCCTCTGGTTGATGAGGCTGGGTTCCTCTGGTTGATGAGGCTGGGTTCCTCTGGTTGATGAGGCTGGGTTCCTCTGGTTGAAGAGGCTGGGTTCCTCTGGTTGATGAGGCTGGGTTCCTCTGGTTGATGAGGCTGGGTTCCTCTGGTTGATGAGGCTGGGTTCCTCTGGTTGATGAGGCTGGGTTCCTCTGGTTGATGAGGCTATAGGTTTCTCTGGTTGAAGAGGCTGGGTTCCTCTGGTTGATGAGGCTGGGTTCCTCTGGTTGATGAGGCTGGGTTCCTCTGGTTGATGAGGCTGGGTTCCTCTGGTTGATGAGGCTGGGTTCCTCTGGTTGATGAGGCTGGGTTCCTCTGGTTGAAGAGGCTGGGTTCCTCTGGTTGATGAGGCTGGGTTCCTCTGGTTGATGAGGCTGGGTTCCTCTGGTTGATGAGGCTGGGTTCCTCTGGTTGATGAGGCTGGGTTCCTCTGGTTGATGAGGCTGGGTTCCTCTGGTTGATGAGGCTGGGTTCCTCTGGTTGATGAGGCTGGGTTCCTCTGGTTGAAGAGGCTGGGTTCCTCTGGTTGATGAGGCTGGGTTCCTCTGGTTGATGAGGCTGGGTTCCTCTGGTTGATGAGGCTGGGTTCCTCTGGTTGAAGAGGCTGGGTTCCTCTGGTTGATGAGGCTGGGTTCCTCTGTTTGATGAGGCTGGGTTCCTCTGGTTGATGAGGCTGGGTTCCTCTGGTTGATGAGGCTGGGTTCCTCTGTTTGATGAGGCTGGGTTCCTCTGGTTGAAGAGGCTGGGTTCCTCTGTTGTTGAGGCTGGGTTCCTCTGTTGATGAGGCTGGGTTACTCTGTTTGATGAGGCTGGGTTCCTCTGGTTGATGAGGCTGGGTTCCTCTGTTTGATGAGGCTGGGTTCCTCTGGTTGATGAGGCTGGGTTCCTCTGGTTGATGAGGCTGGGTTCCTCTGGTTGATGAGGCTGGGTTCCTCTGGTTGAAGAGGCTGGGTTCCTCTTGTTGATGAGGCTGGGTTCCTTTGTTTGATGAGGCTGGGTTCCTCTGGTTGAAGAGGCTGGGTTCCTCGCAACAGTATGATAGACAATGTTTACCACTTTATATTTCTGCTGTATTCAATAAGCAATAATATTATAAACTTCTATGATATTTTGTGTATTCATTCTGCAATACAGTATACCCAAATAAACAGCCATGGACTGATGTATTCAACAAGACAAAAGACAGAGGCTGGGATTCAATCAAATGTGTTATAGACAAACACATTTCACTGTAGACAAACACATTTTCACTGTCGACAAACACATTTTACCATCGATAATGCGCCTTTTAATGCGCCTTTAACCTCCTAGGGCTTAGTGGTCACATACGTGGACAGCACTTTTTAGCTCTTATGTCCACAATTGTGTAGAAGTTCTGTCATATTTCATGGCTTATTCTGATTTAGATATTTATAAAAGCCTTGTATATTTGTCATGACATGCAAATTTGAAAAAAAAAGTGTAAAACTAGCAACTTTGTAGGTCGCTAAACATGAAGTACACGTAAGTGTACTTATGGACTGAGGCTCCTCGAAACAGCTAATATGCTTGTAAACATGCACACACGTAAAATGGGAAAAAAGCTAGCTCTGATGCAGCTAAAAAGCTGTACATGGTCCCAATGAAATAAATAACAATTAAATCACTAAATACATACATACATACTTAAATTAGTTGTGTTGAAAATGTTAGCCTAATGCAATTCGGACCATGAATCCACATATGTGGACATCATTTTTCTCTAAAAGTACATCATATCAAAAGATGATACTTATTTTTTATTCTAATTAGGTTCCAATAAGCCCAAATAGCAAAGAGAAATAAAAAATGCATGTAAAAAAACAGCTTGGGCCTTAAGAGGCTAAATTCTGGGAATGTTGGCTCAAGCGTAAATTACCATTGTCTACAACCCGTCTGGGATTCAATCACTGGTCATATATTTCTGTGATCATTGGATATCTTCATATTGCAATATATGACATGTAAATGAACAGTCATGGACAAAACTGTTTAAATTTTTATTCCAAAAACTTCAAAATAAGTTTCCAGTTCAAGAAAGTAGAATAATCTTAGACACAAAGCAAAGCATCATATACAGACGGGTAAAATCCATGTTCTATACTGCAGACAAGCCATGGGGGGTCTTATATGGACAGTATGTATGGAAACTTGTATGTACAATATTTTTTACATTTACACAAAGCTTTGTTTCTATATTATCTTTGTATACAGTATATATACAGTATATATATATATATATATATATATATATATATATATATATATATATATATATATATATATATATAGAGAGAGAGAGAGAGATTTGTTTTGTATATTCCCCACTAGAATCTGTACTACAATAATGAAGAAAGAAACATTTACAGATATGTCAATCCATTTCTCCTCTTTTTATATTACAAATGTATTTCAATAAAAATATATCTCTGTACAAAAAAAAGTTTTAGTTTGTTCTTAACTTTGTACTCTTTTTCAGAGGTTGCTCAGCTTTCCAGTTTTTCTCTTGACAGTTTCTGTTTAAGTCCATGTTTGCACACTCCTTTGTTTCTCCCAAAACCCTTTTGGTCAAAACCTCTGTCCTGTATGTCTGTCCTGTCTTCTACTCAATGCCCGGCCAATAAGAGACATCAGCAGATCATCAGGGCCCCGAGGCCGGTTGGGGGCCCTGACCAAGAGGGGGGCCAATAACATGTTCTGCCTGTGAGCTGCGGGAGGGGCCCCAAAAGGGCTAGAGACGGTCCTGTCTGTACTCCTCTACTAGTGGTTGACGAGGGCTCTACTGGTAGGTGCTCCTGCACAGTCAGTCATTGTTCTACTGATATGAGTATGGTATGTGTTTCACAAGGTCTCTGGAAAACTGATAGACTGAGAAAATAGAAGGGGAAAAAAAACGGACCAACCATGTTGACATCAGCCCCTACACAAAGGATCTGTTACATGGAAAAACCATGCCGACATCAGCCCCTACACAAAGGATCTGTTACATGGAAAACCATGTCGACATCAGCCCCTACACAAAGGATCTGTTACATGGAAAACCATGTCGACATCAGCCCCTACACAAAGGATCTGTTACATGGAAAACCACGTCGACATCAGCCCCTACACAAAGGATCTGTTACATGGAAAACCACGTCGACATCAGCCCCTACACAAAGGATCTGTTACATGGAAAACCACGTCGACATCAGCCCCTACACAAAGGATCTGTTACATGGAAAACCATGTCGACATCAGCCCCTACACAAAGGATCTGTTACATGGAAAACCATGTCGACATCAGCCCCTACACAAAGGATCTGTTACATGGAAAACCACGTCGACATCAGCCCCTACACAAAGGATCTGTTACATGGAAAACCATGTCGACATCAGCCCCTACACAAAGGATCTGTTACATGGAAAACCATGTCGACATCAGCCCCTACACAAAGGATCTGTTACATGGAAAACCATGTCGACATCAGCCCCTACACAAAGGATCTGTTACATGGAAAACCATGTCGACATCAGCCCCTACACAAAGGATCTGTTACATGGAAAACCACGTCGACATCAGCCCCTACACAAAGGATCTGTTACATGGAAAACCATGTCGACATCAGCCCCTACACAAAGGATCTGTTACATGGAAAACCATGTCGACATCAGCCCCTACACAAAGGATCTGTTACATGGAAAACCACGTCGACATCAGCCCCTACACAAAGGATCTGTTACATGGAAAACCATGTCGACATCAGCCCCTACACAAAGGATCTGTTACATGGAAAATTGTCGCTTACACGGGACAATACTATTGTAAATAATCTGACCCTCTTATATGTATTGTCAAATGTATATACATTAATATATTTAATTAATTCAAATGGATATTACATTTCTTGCACAGGGTGAATAAACAATTCTATAATGTCTTCTAAATAAATAATTTCGGAGTGTGTGGAATTCAATGTGAGTTACGGACAAAACAGGACAGAACATACATTCAATACTGGTCCAAGCTCTCAAATATCATATTATAATTTATTGATCCCATTGCATCGTAATCATCCTCCATTATCACTCACCAGAGTCTAACACCCCTCTGCCTACTGTAGGCTTGAGACCACTGGATGAGTTGATATGGGCCGAGTATAGTAGACCACTGGATATGTTGATATGGGCCGAGTATAGTAGACCACTGGATATGTTGATATGGGCAGAGTATAGTAGACCACTGGATGAGTTGATATGGGCAGAGTATAGTAGACCACTGGATGAGTTGATATGGGCAGAGTATAGTAGACCACTGGATGAGTTGATATGGGCAGAGTATAGTAGACCACTGGATGAGTTGATATGGGCCGAGTATAGTAGACCACTGGATGAGTTGATATGGGTGGAGTATAGTAGACTGGATATGTTGATATGGGCAGAGTATAGTAGACTGGATATGTTTATATGGGCGGAGTATAGTAGACTGGATATGTTGATATGGGTGGAGTATAGTAGACCACTGGATATGTTGATATGGGTGGAGTATAGTAGACTGGATATGTTGATATGGGTGGAGTATAGTAGACTGGATATGTTGATATGGGTGGAGTATAGTAGACTGGATATGTTGATATGGGCCGAGTATAGTAGACCACTGGATGAGTTGATATGGGTGGAGTATAGTAGACTGGATATGTTGATATGGGCGGAGTATAGTAGACCACTGGATATGTTGATATGGGTGGAGTATAGTAGACTGGATATGTTGATATGGGCCGAGTATAGTAGACTGGATATGTTGATATGGGCCGAGTATAGTAGACTGGATATGTTGATATGGGCGGAGTATAGTAGACTGGATATGTTGATATGGGTGGAGTATAGTAGACTGGATATTTTGATATGGGTGGAGTATAGTAGACTGGATATGTTGATATGGGTGGAGTATAGTAGACTGGATATGTTGATATGGGCGGAGTATAGTAGACCACTGGATATGTTG
>NW_028166497.1:47500-62721 GCF_964263955.1 Coregonus lavaretus
CCCAAATCAGCCAGGACCTAAACCTTCCCCAAATCAGCCAGGACCTTAACCTTCTCCAAATCAGCCAGGACCTAAACCTTCTCCAAATCAGCCAGGACCTAAACCTTCTCCAAATCAGCCAGGACCTAAACCTTCCCCAAATCAGCCAGGACCTAAACCTTCTCCAAATCAGTCAGGACCTAAACCTTCTCCAGAGAGATGGCATTCTGTCCCTCCATATTAGGTAATCATCATTAACATTTTACATTTCAGTCATTTAGCAGACGCTCTTATCCAGAGCGACTTACAGTTATTGAGTGCATACATTTTTTCATACTGACCCCTGTAGGAATCGAACCCACAACCCTGGCGTTGCAAGCGCCATGCTCTACCAACTGAGCTACACATAAAATATGCTGGTATTTACAATTCTAGGCAGAGCAATGATGTGGATAGGGAAATATGGGCTGCATATTGCCAGGGGAAAGGTGTGTGTGTGTGTGTGTGTTTGTGTGTGTGGTTTCATGTGTTTGTGTGTGTATGCGTTTGTGTGTGTGTGTGCTTTTCAGAGTGTATAGGGGTCTCTGAGAGCCGTCATAGCCAGTTGCTTATGAGGACTAACCAAATGGAAGGTGATGATGCCATCTACTCCTCTCTATGAGGACTAACCAAATGGAAGGTGATGATGCCATCTACTCCTCTCTATGAGTACTAACAAAATGGAAGGTGATGATGCCATCTGCTCCTCTCTATGAGGAATTACCAAATGGAAGGTGATGATGCCATCTACTCCTCTCTATGAGGACTAACCAAATGGAAGGTGATGATGCCATCTACTCCTCTCTATGAGGACTAACCAAATGGAAGGTGATGATGCCATCTTCTCCTCTCTATGAGGACTAACCAAATGGAAGGTGATGATGCCATCTACTCCTCTCTATGAGGACTAACCAAATGGAAGGTGATGATGCCATCTCCTCCTCTCTATGAGGACTAACCAAATGGAAGGCGATGATGCCATCTACTCCTCTCTATGAGGACTAACCAAATGGAAGGTGATGATGCCATCTACTCCTCTCTATGAGGACTAACCAAATGGAAGGTGATGATGCCATCTCCTCCTCTCTATGAGGACTAACCAAATGGAAGGTGATGATGCCATCTACTCCTCTCTATGAGGACTAACCAAATGGAAGGTGATGATGCCATCTACTCCTCTCTATGAGGACAAACCAAATGGAAGGTGATGATGCCATCTACTCCACTCTATGAGGACTAACCAAATGGAAGGTGATGATGCCATCTACTCCTCTCTATGAGGACTAACCAAATGGAAGGTGATGATGCCATCTACTCCTCTCTATGAGGACTAACCAAATGGAAGGTGATGATGCCATCTACTCCTCTCTATGAGGACTAACCAAATGGAAGGTGATGATGCCATCTACTCCTCTCTATGAGGACTAACCAAATGGAAGGTGATGATGCCATCTACTCCTCTCTATGAGGACTAACCAAATGGAAGGTGATGATGCCATCTACTCCTCTCTATGAGGACTAACCAAATGGAAGGTGATGATGCCATCTACTCCACTCTATGAGGACTAACCAAATGGAAGGTGATGATGCCATCTACTCCACTCTATGAGGACTAACCAAATGGAAGGTGATGATGCCATCTACTCCTCTCTATGAGGACTAACCAAATGGAAGGTGATGATGCCATCTACTCCTCTCTATGAGGACTAACCACATGGAAGGTGATGATGCCATCTACTCCTCTCTATGAGGACTAACCAAATGGAAGGTGATGATGCCATCTTCTCCTCTCTATGAGGACTAACCAAATGGAAGGTGATGATGCCATCTACTCCTCTCTATGAGGACTAACCAAATGGAAGGTGATGATGCCATCTACTCCTCTCTATGAGGACTAACCAAATGGAAGGTTATGATACCATCTACTCCTCTCTATGAGGACTAACCAAATGGAAGGTGATGATGCCATCTACTCCTCTCTATGAGGACTAACCAAATGGAAGGTGATGATGCCATCTCCTCCTCTCTATGAGGACTAACCAAATGGAAGGTGATGATGCCATCTACTCCTCTCTATGAGGACTAACCACATGGAAGGTGATGATGCCATCTACTCCTCTCTATGAGGACTAACCAAATGGAAGATGATGATGCCATCTACTCCTCTCTATGAGGACTAACCAAATGGAAGGTGATGATGCCATCTACTCCTCTCTATGAGGACTAACCAAATGGAAGGTGATGATGCCATCTACTCCTCTCTATGAGGACTAACCAAATGGAAGGTGATGATGCCATCTACTCCTCTCTATGAGGACTAACCAAATGGAAGGTGATGATGCCATCTACTCCTCTCTATGAGGACTAACCAAATGGAAGGTGATGATGCCATCTCCTCCTCTCTATGAGGACTAACCAAATGGAAGGTGATGATGCCATCTACTCCTCTCTATGAGGACTAACCACATGGAAGGTGATGATGCCATCTACTCCTCTCTATGAGGACTAACCAAATGGAAGGTGATGATGCCATCTACTCCTCTCTATGAGGACTAACCAAATGGAAGGTGATGATGCCATCTACTCCTCTCTATGAGGACTAACCAAATGGAAGGTGATGATGCCATCTACTCCTCTCTATGAGGACTAACCAAATGGAAGGTGATGATGCCATCTACTCCTCTCTATGAGGACTAACCAAATGGAAGGTGATGATGCCATCTACTCCTCTCTATGAGGACTAACCAAATGGAAGGTGATGATGCCATCTCCTCCTCTCTATGAGGACTAACCAAATGGAAGGTGATGATGCCATCTTCTCCTCTCTATGAGGACTAACCACATGGAAGGTGATGATACCATCTACTCCTCTCTATGAGGACTAACCAAATGGAAGGTGATGATGCCATCTACTCCTCTCTATGAGGACTAACCAAATGGAAGGTGATGATGCCATCTACTCCTCTCTATGAGGACTAACCAAATGGAAGGTGATGATGCCATCTACTCCTCTCTATGAGGACTAACCAAATGGAAGGTGATGATGCCATCTACTCCTCTCTATGAGGACTAACCAAATGGAAGGTGATGATGCCATCTCCTCCTCTCTATGAGGACTAACCAAATGGAAGGTGATGATGCCATCTCCTCCTCTCTATGAGGACTAACCAAATGGAAGGTGATGATGCCATCTACTCCTCTCTATGAGGACTAACCAAATGGAAGGTGATGATGCCATCTACTCCTCTCTATGAGGACTAACCAAATGGAAGGTGATGATGCCATCTACTCCTCTCTTACAATAATTTGGGTAATTCACAATGACATTACAGGCAACATCAGCACAGCACGGTTACATGAAGTGAATGCCAATAGCTTGAAGATAATGTGCCTACACAATCGCTGCTCAGCCCGTGAAATCATTAGGGAAATTAAATCTTTGCCTTTTCCATCAACTCACGATAGGAACGGGCACCGGGCGATATTGTATTCACACTGCAGAGATAAGCTACAGCTTTAAAAGTAATACAATTGTAAAAGCAATTACCAAGTGAGGGTGAAAACAGATTGGCAGAACAATACAGTAATTGGTTTCAAAGGCTCTGATTATACTTTTATTTGGTCTTTTTTTTTTTCTAAATTGAATTATGTAGGTGATTTTAAATCTTCATTGGAAAACAAATGTTAGTGATGTGGTTGATTCTGACTGTAGAAAGCTGATTGGCTGTACCTGACTGGAATGGGAATGGAAAGTTCCTGTCTGTCTCGAAAATCCGGATGAGTTAGTCTGTGTGGGTAGATCAAGACCTGGGTTTCCGTCTAGCTTCATGGGTAAGCTAAGGGACGTCCAGCAATATCCAGGGCTGATCAGGTCTACAGTATTATAGTAAAGGGATAAAGATCTGGGTCTCCATCTGGCTTCTAAATCTGACATCATAACAGCTCAACCCCGTGGCTGATGGATGACAGGAAGACTTCATGTGAGTTGGATGGGATGAAATGGAAGCAAATCGCATGTAATGGTCACAATTTGCCACAAGTGTAACTCAAGCACAATTTTCTCCCTCCCTCGAAACGCCCACATGTGGCTACGTCTACAGGATCAAGGAGAGGACAAACAGTGCAGGGAGCTTTTTAAAGCTGAGCCTCGTTTCCCAGAGCCTTCGTAGCATTAAGATCCTCGTTAGAACCTTCTTGCGATATGTCTTTAGTAGCCAAGGTTCCCCAGAGCCTTCGTTAGTAACTCTTAAAAACCTTCGCACATCTACGAGTCATCCAGACCATTCGTAGAGCAGCCGACGTGCATCATGAGATGCTTTTGTGGCCTTCCACTTTATTCACAGAAGATCTCCGCTAAACACGGTTTTAAGATATTTAGGCTAGTTGACTACAAATTAAAAGTTGCCAAAGTATTTGCAATTGTTACAAACAGTTGAGGGACAAAATGAGCCTTCAAATGAAAACCGAGATGACTGCATTAAAATATACATGGGCTACATGGGGCCTATACGGGCTATTTCAATCATATTAAAATCAATTTCATGTTCAATCAATTGAGTTCTATTTTAAGGCTACTGATTCCCTTGATGTGTTGCATTATGTGTGACAACGTGGTCAGTGATGTCATTTAGTGCATTATCAGCCTATTGGGTAAACATAATATTGCCACCTCAATATTTGCAACCATAAGTGGTAAAATCTCTCTCTAGGAGCTGATCCGTCGTCAGTATTGTGGAATAATCCTAATAATAATAATCCTAATGTAAAGGTATGATTTGGCGGGTGGTCAGGGCTCCACAGTGCAAGCATTTAACTCACATTTGTGAATAAAAATGGAGTTAGAAGTCATAGCTGGTAGCACACACAAAGAACTAGCTACGAATCCTATAATATCCTATAATAATACTACTAATAATAATCCTACTAATAATAATCTTATAATAATAATAATAATAATAATAATAATAATAATAATAATAATAATAATAATAATAATAATAATAATAATAATAATAATAATAATAATAATCCTATAATATCCCACCTCAAACAACATTTACATTGTTTTGTTCACAAGCTAGGTTGTTTTTCAATGTTTGAGTTTCAACTGCTAGCGAAGACACATTTGCTCCTAATCAGATTCTCTAACAGACAGACCACACTAGAGCTAGCTGCTAGCGAAGACACATTGGCTCCTAATCAGATTCTCTAACAGACAGACCACACTAGAGATAGCTGCTTGAGTGCCCTGGTTGCCACAGTAACCTCCCGCCCTTAAAGGGGCAGCTGAACATTTGTATCTCATCTGTGATATTTTTGGTTAAAAGACTCAGGTCACAAAAAATAAAATAACAGTGAGCAAAATACCACATCGCTTCTTACTACTAATACATTTATTGTTTTAGAAACATTACAAAGCATGCTCATCCGGTTTATTTTAGTTTTTTGGTGTAATAATTGCGAACAAATATTTTGAAAATCTGAGTGGCTGGTAGATTTTTAAATCTACCTGCCACAATGGCTGGTGGACCAAAAAGTTAGCTTCAGGCCCTGATCATAATGCTTACATTACATCGCAACTGGGAAACGAGGCCCTGATCTCTGGACAGGGTCTTCAAAAGGGAGGGTGTCAAAGAGGACATACAGACACTACACCAATTTAACCACATAACCCATATCCCATCTACCCTCCCTAGTGGAAGTACATCGCACACTGTGTCACTGGTCTGACAAACATTCTTCTCCCTGACATCTTAACTCCTTCGCACACATCACAAGATGTTATTTACTCTCTCACCCCTCCCCTTCCTGTCACTATAACAGTCCTTTCCTGCTGATGTTTACGTCTGAAACATTGAAAAGTGAAGCGGCTCCCCCAGCTGCTCATCTTTGCTGAACCTTCCCTGATGATTGGGAGATTATGATGCGGGAGCCGCGGATCGGAGTGTAAACGCTGTTCTACTTTGATCTGCTTAATCATTTCCAATTGAAGCTGCGCAGGAGTAATTGCGACGCCACCAACAGCCCTGCTTTCAAAAGCTATGACGAGCCTTCAGCATCGTTTTCATGATGAGCCGAGGAAAAATAGAGCAAGGAGCTTTACTGAAGAGTACCTGTGGTGAGGTGATGTGACATGTTATGTCTTAACATCCAAGGGAGGGAAAAACTTTGTCAAGCAGTGGATGGATTTGGTGCCTCAGTTGTATCCAGATAAGTAGATTTTCTAGAATAGAGTAGACCAACAGAGCAGGAGGTGACTAGTCCAGTTAGCCTAGTTTCTATCAGCCAGCCTGCTGAGGTCAGGTTAAAGAGTTGAATAGACTGAGTAGTCAGTTAGTAGTAGGCCAAGAACAGACCTTCCCTGCTACAATCATTCTTGTTCCTTACATCAAACCTGCATAGGTTCATTGAACATACAGTGGGAAAAAAAGTACTTAGTCAGCCACCAATTGTGCAAGTTCTCCCACTTAAAAAGATGAGAGAGGCCTGTGATTTTCATCATAGGTACACGTCAACTATGACAGACAAAATTGAGAAGAAAAAAAAATCCAGAAAATCACATTGTAGGATTTTTAATGAATTTATTTGCAAATTATGGTGGAAAATAAGTATTTGGTCACCTACAAACAAGCAAGATTTCTGGCTCTCACAGACCTGTAACTTCTTCTTTAAGAGGCTCCTCTGTCCTCCACTCGTTACCTGTATTAATGGCACCTGTTTGAACTTGTTATCAGTATAAAACACACCTGTCCACAACCTCAAACAGTCACACTCCAAACTACACTATGGCCAAGACCAAAGAGCTGTCAAAGGACACCAGAAACAAAATTGTAGACCTGCACCAGGCTGGGAAGACTGAATCTGCAATAGGTAAGCAGCTTGGTTTGAAGAAATCAACTGTGGGAGCAATTATTAGGAAATGGAAAACATACAAGACCACTGATAATCTCCCTCGATCTGGGGCTCCACGCAAGATCTCACACTGTGGGGTCAAAATGATCACAAGAACGGTGAGCAAAAATCCCAGCACCCCACGGGGGGACCTAGTGAATGACCTGCAGAGAGCTGGGACCAAAGTAACAAAGCCTACCATCAGTAACACACTACGCCGCCAGGGACTCAAATCCTGCAGTGCCAGACGTGTCACCCTGCTTAAGCCAGTACATGTCCAGGCCCGTATGAAGTTTGCTAGAGTGCATTTGGATGATCCAGAAGAGGATTGGGAGAATGTCATATGGTCAGCTGAAACCAAAATATAACTTTTTGGTAAAAACTCAACTCGTCGTGTTTGGAGGACAAAGAATGCTGAGTTTCATCCAAAGGACACCATACCTACTGTGAAGCATGGGGGTGGAAACATCATGCTTTGGGGCTGTTTTTCTGCAAAGGGACCAGGTCGACTGATCCGTGTAAAGGAAATAATTAATGGGGCCATGTATCGTGAGATTTTGAGTGAAAACCTCCTTCTATCAGCAAGGGCATTGAAGATTTTTTTTTTTTTTTTTTTTTTTTTTGAAGATGAAACGTGGCTGGGTCTTTCAGCATGACAATGATCCCAAACACACCGCCCGGGCAATGAAGGAGAGGCTTCGTAAGAAGCATTTCAAGGTCCTGGAGTGGCCTAGCCAGTCTCCAGATCTCAACCCCATAGAAAATCTTTGGAGGGAGTTGAAAGTCCGTGTTGCCCAGCGACAGCCCCAAAACATCACTGCTCTAGAGGAGATCTGCATGGAGGAATGGGCCAAATTACCAGCAACAGTGTATGAAAACCTTGTGAAGACTTACAGAAAACGTTTGACCTGTGTCATTGCCAACTAAGGGTATATAACAAAGTATTGAGAAACTTTTGTTATTGACCAAATACTTGTTTTCCAACATAATTCGCAAATAAATTCATAAAAAATCCTACAATGTGATTTTCAGGAAAAAATAATCTCATTTTGTCTGTCATAGTTGACGTGTACCTATGATGCAAATTACAGGCCTCTCTCATCTTTATAAGTGGGAGAACTTGCACAATTGGTGGCTGACTAAATACTTTTTCCCCCACTGTATCCTAGCCTCCAGGTTCAGTGATAGTTCAGATTGACCAGTTGAGTAGTCATCCTTCTTGTAAGCCTGGTGGCTGGTGAGTCAAATACAGTTCCTATACCGTCCAACCTCTGCAGGTCAGTCCTAGAGAGAGAGACAACCAGGAGGAGACTGTACTGTTGTCTCCGCCCTGGAAAAATACAGGTGGTCCCTAGCACCTTGAGTATCCATGGAAACACATAATGTGGCTCGTTGCTACATTGAAGGATCCAACGTTTCATTTCTAGCTTTCACTGACAGATCTAGATTGACGTGAGCAAAGTGTAGGAAGTAGCTGACCCCTTATGACATTCACAGAGAGAGCGTAACCCATCCACAGTCCTTGGAGAACATATCTATGTCCATGTAGAGTTGGTTCAGGGCCTTGAGAGGTGGTTTGAAGGTTACCAACCACTCTCTCGTTGCAGTAGGAGCCTGTCTGTCTGGTGTAGGATCCACTCTGTCATTACAGTAGGAGTCTGTCTGTCTGTCTGGTCTAGGAACCAAAGGCTCCCATATCCAAGAATATCAAAATGATTGATCTCCCAACAATAAGAGTTCCAGAGTAATCTTCAGAGCTATTATCAGTAGTGATGGGTGAAATCTAGCGGTACTCGTTCATAAAAGACTACGTTTGATTTATTGGAGTCAAAAACAAGGGATATGCTTTGGGCCAGATTGCTGATGTAGCCAGCGAGCGCACACACACACACACACACACACACACACACACACACACACACACACACACACACACACACACACACACACACACACACACACACACACACACACACACACACACACACACACACACACACACACACACACACACACACACACACACACACACACACACAGAGACAGAGATCCTCACTACATCCTTACTAAGTGCTTTCCCCAGCAGCCTTCCTGAGCTAACACTTAACATCTATTCCGGACAGCGATGCCTTGGCAAGCAGAATCTCCTCTTGATAAAATAGGGTGGGGTGGGGTCAACGCCTCAGAGGAAACTTCCAGAGGCGACGAAAACGAACGGTCAGGATGAAAATGAGGCCTAATTATTAAGTATTTAGTCTGATATCCAAAAAAGCAAGCAGTCCAGAGTGCCTTTCTCATGACGCATAGATCCAGTTAGTTCCATTTAGATCCAGTTAGGTCCAGTTAGATCCAGTTAGATCCAGTTAGTTCCAGTTAGATCCAGTTAGAAATAAGTCCATGCCAGGTTTTGCTCGCTACACAGCGCGCTGCTTGCACATACTCCTCTCCTCTCCTCTCCTCTCCTCTCCTCTCCTCTCCTCTCCTCTCCTCTCCTCTCCTCTCCTCTCCTCTCCTCTCCTCTCCTCTCCTCTCCTCTCCTCTCCTCTCCTCTCCTCTCCTCTCCTCTCCAAGCCACCTGTGTATCAGCTGCTACAGGTCAATATCTCTGCTGAATGTTGAGCTTAAAATTCCCTTTGGGTTTTTGGTGAAAAATACATTGAGATCATCTGGGATCATCGCCACAGCATAGTTTCACCTTGCTGCTACAGCTCAGGCAGACAATAGTACATATTCCTCAGAGAATGAAAGTTGCAAGGAGACCACGTAAAGACACCCAATCTGCTGGTATCATCGTCAATGTGTTCTGTTGTCTGTTTTCTTAACGTCATGTTCTTCTCTTTTATGTGAGTTCACCATCTGGAAGGATGTCTCTTAAATGTATTGTGGTCAGTATAAAAGCATCCCCTTTCCCTCTGCCCAGTTAGATGAGGGTGTGGTCTGTCTTGTAAGGGGGGCTCAGGCATGGGTGGGTCTCTTGCCTTCCGCTTCCTCTGCCTGCAAGGAGGGTGATGGGAGGCATGGCAGGAGGAAGAAGGAGGGTTAGAGGGATATATAGAGGGGGGTTAGAGGGATATATAGAGGGGGGTTAGAGGGATATATAGAGGGGGGTTAGAGGGATATATAGAGGGGGGTTAGAGGGATATATAGAGGAGGGTTAGAGGGATATATAGAGGGGGGTTAGAGGGATATATAGAGGGGGGTTAGAGGGATATATAGAGGGGGGTTAGAGGGATATATAGAGGGGGGTTAGAGGGATATATAGAGGGGGGTTAGAGGGATATATAGAGGGGGGTTAGAGGGATATATAGAGGAGGGTTAGAGGGATATATAGAGGGGGGTTAGAGGGATATATAGAGGGGGGTTAGAGGGATATATAGAGGGGGGTTAGAGGGATATATAGAGGGGGGTTAGAGGGATATATAGAGGGGGGTTAGAGGGATATATAGAGGGGGGTTAGAGGGATATATAGAGGGGGGTTAGAGGGATATATAGAGGGGGGTTAGAGGGATATATAGAGGGGGGTTAGAGGGATATATAGAGGGGGGTTAGAGGGATATATAGAGGGGGGTTAGAGGGATATATAGAGGGGGGTTAGAGGGATATATAGAGGGGGGTTAGAGGGATATATAGAGGAGGGTTAGAGGGATATATAGAGGGGGGTTAGAGGGATATATAGAGGGGGGTTAGAGGGATATATAGAGGGGGGTTAGAGGGATATATAGAGGGGGGTTAGAGGGATATATAGAGGGGGGTTAGAGGGATATATAGAGGGGGGTTAGAGGGATATATAGAGCGGGGTTAGAGGGATATATAGAGGGGGGTTAGAGGGATATATAGAGGGGGGTTAGAGGGATATATAGAGGGGGGTTAGAGGGATATATAGAGGGGGGTTAGAGGGATATATAGAGGGGGGTTAGAGGGATATATAGAGGGGGGTTAGAGGGATATATAGAGGGGGGTTAGAGGGATATATAGAGGGGGGTTAGAGGGATATATAGAGGGGGGTTAGAGGGATATATAGAGGAGGGTTAGAGGGATATATAGAGGGGGGTTAGAGGGATATATAGAGGGGGGTTAGAGGGATATATAGAGGGGGGTTAGAGGGATATATAGAGGGGGGTTAGAGGGATATATAGAGGGGGGTTAGAGGGATATATAGAGGGGGGTTAGAGGGATATATAGAGGGGGGTTAGAGGGATATATAGAGGGGGGTTAGAGGGATATATAGAGGGGGGTTAGAGGGATATATAGAGGGGGGTTAGAGGGATATATAGAGGGGGGTTAGAGGGATATATAGAGGGGGGTTAGAGGGATATATAGAGGGGGGTTAGAGGGATATATAGAGGGGGGTTAGAGGGATATATAGAGGGGGGTTAGAGGGATATATAGAGGGGGGTTAGAGGGATATATAGAGGAGGGTTAGAGGGATATATAGAGGGGGGTTAGAGGGATATATAGAGGGGGGTTAGAGGGATATATAGAGGGGGGTTAGAGGGATATATAGAGGGGGGTTAGAGGGATATATAGAGGAGGGTTAGAGGGATATATAGAGGGGGGTTAGAGGGATATATAGAGGGGGGTTAGAGGGATATATAGAGGGGGGATAGAGGGATATATAGAGGGGGGTTAGAGGGATATATAGAGGGGGGTTAGAGGGATATATAGAGGGGGGTTAGAGGGATATATAGAGGGGGGTTAGAGGGATATATAGAATAGGAGGATGAGTGAGAAAGTGGTGATGATATTATATGTGAAGAGAAAAGACAGGATGAACATTGTTAGAGACTCTTGACACAGATGTTGCTCTGCTTGCATTTCTAAACCTTGAAACAGAATAAATCAGGGACTTTACCATTGAACTTTGGGTGTGAATAAAAACCTCTATGAAAGTATTACATTAAGAGGAAAGATCCAGATAGGAGGACACACAGCAGACATCCAGTATTACATTAAGAGGAAAGATCCAGATAGGAGGACACACAGCAGAGATCCAGTATTACATTAAGAGGAAAGATCCAGATAGGAGGACACACAGCAGACATCCAGTATTACATTAAGAGGAAAGATCCAGATAGGAGGAGACACAGCAGACATCCAGATTACATTAAGAGGAAAGATCCAGATAGGAGGACACACAGCAGACATCCAGTATTACATTAAGAGGAAAGATCCAGATAGGAGGACACACAGCAGACATCCAGTATTACATTAAGAGGAAAGATCCAGATAGGAGGACACACAGCAGACATCCAGTATTACATTAAGAGGAAAGATCCAGATAGGAGGACACACAGCAGACATCCAGTCACACACGACTCTTGGCAGACCCTTTACAAAATAGTTAGTTGGATTCTGACTGCCCTTTGTCTCATTGCCTCGGCAGTGTCGGGGTCCCAAATGGTTATTCCCATAGTGCTCTGGTCTAAAGCAGTGCACTATATAGGGAATAGGGTGCCATTCTCTGGTCTAAAGTAGTGCACTATATAGGGAATAGGATGCCATTCTCTGGTCTAAAGTAGTGCACTATATAGGGAATAGGGTTCCATTCTCTGGTCTAAAGTAGTGCACTATATAGGGAATAGGGTTCCATTCTCTGGTCTAAAGTAGTGCACTATATAGGGAATAGGGTGCCATTCTCTGGTCTAAAGTAGTGCACTATATAGGGAATAGGGTGCCATTCTCTGGTCTAAAGTAGTGCACTATATAGGGAATAGGGTGCCATTCTCTGGTCTAAAGTAGTGCACTATATAGGGAATAGGGTGCCATTCTCTGGTCTAAAGTAGTGCACTATATAGGGAATAGGGTGCCATTCTCTGGTCTAAAGTAGTGCACTATATAGGGAATAGGGTGCCATTCTCTGGTCTAAAGTAGTGCACTAAATATGGAATAGGGTGCCATTCTCTGGTCTAAAGTAGTGCACTATATAGGGAATAGGGTGCCATTCTCTGGTCTAAAGTAGTGCACTATATAGGGAATAGGGTGCCATTCTCTGGTCTAAAGTAGTGCACTATATAGGGAATAGGGTGCCATTCTCTGGTCTAAAGTAGTGCACTATATAGGGAATAGGGTGCCATTTGGGACACAGAGAACAGTTGGGGCGATAAAGACAGAACATGTTTAAATATATTTTCATTTTATTTGCGTGCAGCAAAAGGATGCCAAATAAAGCCAGAAACGGCCGGGACCCAAGGACAACTGAAGATATTGTATATTCTGTACTGTATGCTGTAGCATCCTATTAGGATAGTCTCCACTTGTGGATATACAGTTGAAGTCGGACGTTTACATACATCTTAGCCAAATACATTTAAACTCAGTTTTTCAATATTCCTGACATTTAATCCTAGTAAAAATTCCCTGTCTTAGGTCAGTTAGGATCACCACTTTATTTTAAGAATGTGAAATGTCAGAATAATAGTAGAGAGAATGATTTATCTCAGCTTTTATGTATTTCATCACATTCCCAGCGGGTCAGGAGTTTACATACACTCAATTAGTATTTGGTAGCATTGCCTTTAAATTGTTTAACTTGGGTCAAATGTTTCTGGTAGCCTTCCACAAGCTTCCCACAATAAGTTGGGTCAATTTTGGCCCATTCCTCCTGACAGAACTGGTGTAACTGAGTCAGGTTTGTAGGCCTCCTTGCTCGCACAAGCTTTTTCAGTTCTGCCCACACATGTTCTATAGGATTGAGGTCAGGGCTTTGTGATGGCCACTCCAATACCTTGACTTTGTTGTCCGTAAGCCATTTTGGCACAACTTTGGAAGTATGCTTGGGGTCATTGTCCATTTGGAAGACCCATTTGCGACCAAGCTTTAACTTCCTGACTGATGTCTTGAGATGTTGCTTCAATATATCCACATAATTTTCCTTCCTCATGATGCCATCTATTTTGTGAAGTGCACCAGTCCCTCCTGCAGCAAAGCACCCCCAGAGCATGATGCTGCCACCCACGTGCTTCACGGTTGGGATGGTGTTCTTCGGATTGCAAGCAACCACCTTTTTCCTCCAAACATAACGATGGTCATTATGGCCAAACAGTTCTATATTTGTTTCATCAGACCAGAGGACATTTCTCCAAAAAGTACGATCTTTGTCCCCATGTGCAGTTGCAGTCCGTAGTCTGACTTTTAATATGGCGGTTTTGGAGCACTGGCTTCTTCCTTGCTGAGTGGACTTTCAGGTTATGTCGATATATGACTTGTTTTACTGTGGATATAGATACTTTTGTACCTGTTTCCTCCAGCATCTTCACGAGGTCCTTTGCTGTTGTTCTGGGATTGATTTTCACTTTTCGTACCAAAGTACGTTCATCTCTAGGTGAGCGGTATGACGGCTGCATGGTCCCATGGTGTTTAGTACTATTGTTTGTACAGATGAACGTGGTACCTTCAGGCGTATGGAAATTGCTCCCAAGGATGAACTAGACTTGTAGAGGTCTACAATTATTTTTCTGAGGTCTTGGCTGATTTCTTTAGATTTTCCCATGATGTCAAGCAAAGAGGCACTGAGTTTGAAGGTAAGCCTTGAAATACATCCACAGGTACACCTCCAATTTACTCAAATGATGTCAATTAGCCAATCAGAAGCTTCTAAAGCCATGACATCATTTCTTGGAATTTTACAAGCTGTTTAAAGGCACAGTCAACTTAGTGTATGTAAACTTCTGACCCACTGGAATTGTGATACAGTGAATTATAAGTGAAATAATCTGTCTGTAAACAATTGTTGGAAAAATTACTTGTGTCATGCACAAAGTAGATGTCCTAACCTACATGCCAAAACTATAGTTTGTTAACAAGACATTTGTGGAGTGGTTGAAAAACAAGTTTTAATGAGTGTATGTAAACTTCCGACTTCAACTGTACATTCTGTAGGCCTACATCTGTCATATGGCTCAGTTTAGTACGAACAGAGACTATTTCAGAGGAAAACAATGACTCCGTTACTAGGAAGGAGTCAGATGTGTCAGTGTTGCGCTGGAACGACAGCCTGCACACAATGTTGGTCTCTAGGTACGGAGCTGATTCAATATTAAATCAACTACATGGTCTTTTTAAAGGATAAATGTTAAGTTGTTGCAATCTCACACCGGGCACAATGTGCTGTGTCAATACAGTCACACACACACTCACCTCTGGAGGTAGCAGTGGCTATACCGCCGTGCACACTGTGCTGACCGTAAACTCTGTCTCGTTGGCCATGATGTCAGTGGGCTGGATGTTGCGGTCGTACATGGGGTTCTCAAACGTAGCTCGACCGTTGGTGTTCTCGTGGCCTGCATAGCCGTTAAACGGTACCTTAGGTCTTC
>NW_028166496.1:0-18429 GCF_964263955.1 Coregonus lavaretus
TCATTTATTAAATAAATGGTCTGGTTTCCATTATCATTATATCTTAGCATGTTTTAGTGTGTCACATCTAGGTCTGTGGCAGTCATGACATTGTGTCATCTCAATGCCTCTACGCATACAAGCCGCTGATGTGCACCTTTGGAACCTCTACATTAAAAAAATATATAATACATCAATTTTATATACACCATCACAATAAATGCATTTTTTATTTTAGTCAGGTAAAAAAAAAAAAAAAAAACATTATGATATGAAGAAAATGTAGTTCAGATTTACAGAATATGAGTTGGCCTATTACTGTATTTTATCTGGCTATGCACCATGCCATAGGCTGTAGGGGCAGGTTCCAGGTCGAGAGCCATACCCGATCACCCGGTATAAAGACCGGAGTCTCACTGTGGTGGCGGTCAGCGTTGGCCTTCTGCCGATGCACGGCACACTGAAGGTGGACGTGGGCAGCGTGCCACGTCTCCTCCGCGTGCTGAAACCAGTCGTCCACCACAGGAGCTTCAGTCTGGCTCTGATGCCACGGTGCCAGGACCGGCTGATACCCTAAAACACTTTGAAATGAAGATTAGTGGAGGAGTGGCGGGGAGAGTTCTGGGCATATTCGGCCCATCGCAAGAACACCAACCACTCCCCCGGCCGGTCCTGGCAGTAGGTCCGCAGGAACCTACCCACATCCTGATTCACCCGTTCCACCTGCCCATTAGATTCGGGGTGGAACCCAGAGTTCAGGCTGACCGAGACCCCCAGATGTTCCATGAACGCCTTCCAGACCCTGGACGTAAACTGGGGACCACGGTCAGAGACTATGTCCTCTGGCACCCCGTAGTGCCGGAAGACGTGAGTAAACCGGGCTTCCGCAGTTTGCAGGGCCGTGGGGAGACCAGACACAATGCAGGAGGCAGGGAGTATGGGGGTGTTGTCTATGGGCCTCTCCTCTGTGTCGTACAGCCATGACAGTGCATCTGCCTTCACATTATTTGTGCCTGGTATGTAGGACAGTGTGAAATCAAACCGGGTGAAGAACAAGGCCCACCTGGCCTGGCGAGGGTTCAGCCTCCTCGCTGCCCGGATGTACTCCAGGTTACAGTGGTTAGTCCAGACGAGGAAAGGGTGTTTCGCCCCCTCGAGCCAGTGCCTCCACGCGGTCAGGGCTCTGACTACAGCCAACAGCTCCCGATCACCAATGTCATAGAGCTTCTTAGAGAAGAAGGCACAGGGGCGGAGCTTGGGTGGCGTTCCCGAGCGTTGGGATAGGACAGCGCCTACCCCTACCTCGGACGCATCCACCTCCACTACGAACGGCAATGATGGATCAGGATGGGCCAGTACCGGGGCTGAGGTAAACAGAGCCCTCAGGTTACTGAAAGCCCTGTCAGCCTCAGCAGACCAGTGGAGCCGTGACAGCCCACCCTTCAACAGAGAGGTGATGGGAGCTGCGACCTTGCCAAAGCCCCAGATAAACCTCTGATAGTAATTGGCAAAGCCAATAAAGCACTGCACCTCCTTTACCATGGTTGGAGTCGGCCAAATACGCACGGCTGGAATGCGGTCTCCCTCCATCTCCACACCTGAGGTGGTGATGTGGTATTCGAGGAAGGAGACATACTTTTGGAACAACAAACACTTTTCTGCCTTGGCATATACAACTGAAGTCAGAAGTTTACATACACCTTAGCCAAATACGTTTAAACTCAGTTTTCCAGAATTCCTGACATTTATTCCCTGTCTTAGGTCAGTTAGGATCACCACTTTATTTTAAGAATGTGAAATGTCAGAATAATAGTAGATATAATGATTTATTTCAGCTTTTATTTATTTCATCACATTCCCAGTGGGTCAGAAGTTGACGTACACTCAATTAGTATTTGGTAGCATTGCCTTTAAATTGTTTAACTTGGGTCAAACGTTTTGGGTAGCCTTCCACAAGCTTCCCACAATAAGTTGGGTGAATTTTGGCCTATTCCTCCTGACAGAGCTGGTGTAACTGAGTCAGGTTTGTAGGCCTCCTTGCTCGCACATGCTTTTTCAGTTCTGCCCACAAATATAGGATTGAGGTCAGGGCTTTGTGATGGCCATCCAATACCTTCACTGTGTTGTCCTTAAGCCATTTTGCCACAACTTTGGAAGTATGCTTGGGGTCATTGTCCATTTGGAAGACCCATTTGCGACCAAGCTTTAACTTCCTGACTGATGTATTGAGATTTTGCTTCAATATATCCACATCATTTTCCTTCTTCATGGTGCCATCTATTTTGTGAAGTGCACCAGTCCCTCCTGCAGCAAAACACTCCCACAGCATGATGCTGCCACCCTTGTGCTTCACTGTTGGGATGGTGTTCTTCAGCTTGCAAGCGTTCCCCTTTTTCCTCCAAACATAACAATGGTCATTATGGCCAAACAGTTATATTTTTGTTTCATCAGACCAGAGGACATTTCTCCAAAAAGTACAATATTTGTCCCCATGTGCAGTTGCAAACTGTAGTCTGGCTTTTTTATGGTGGTTTTGGAGCAGTGGCTTCTTCCTTGCTGAGCGGCCTTTCAGGTTATGTCGATATAGGACTCATTTTACTGTGGATATAGATATATTTTTGTACCTGTTTCCTCCAGCATCTTCACAAGGTCCTTTGCTGTTGTTCTGGGACTGATTTGCACTTTTCGCACCAAAGTATGTTCATCTCTAGGAGACAGAACATGTCTCCTTCCTGAACGGTATGACAGCTGTGTGGTCGCATGGTGTTTATACTTGCATAATACTGTTTGTACAGATGAATGTGGTACCTTCAGTCATTTGGAAATTGTTCCCAAGGAAGAACCAGACTTGTGGAGGTCTACACTTTTCTTTTCTGAGGTATTTGCTGATTTATTTTGATTTTCCCATGATGTCAAGCAAAGAGGCACTGCGTTTGAAGGTAGGCCTTGGATTACATCCACAGGTACACCTCCAATTGACTCAAATTATGTCAATTAGCCTATCAGAAGCTTCTAAAGCCATGGCATCATTTTCTGAAAATGTCCAAGCTGTTTAAAGGCACAGTCAACTTAGTGTATGGAAACTTCTGACCCACTGGAATTGTGATACAGTGAATTATAAGTGAAATAGTCTGTCTGTAAACAATGTTGGAAAAATTACTTGTGTCATGCACAAAGTAGATGTCCTAACCGACTTGCCAAAACTATAGTTTGCTAACAAGAAATGTGTGGAGTGGTTGAAAAACGAGTGTTAATGACTCCAACCTAAGTGTATGTAAACTTCCGACTTCAACTGTAGGTCATGCTCCAACAGTTGGCCCAGCACTCTGCGAACCAGGGACACATGCTCAGTGTGCATAGTGGAATACACCAGTATGTCATCGATGTAGACCACCACACCGCGACCAAGCATGTCCCGAAACACCTCGTTCACAAAGGACTGAAAGACTGATGTAGCATTCATCAACCCGTACAGCATCACCAGGTATTCATATTGCCCTGTGGTTGTGCTTAATGCTGTCTTCCACTTGGCCCCTTCCCGGACACGCACCAGGTTGCACGCACTCCTGAGATCTAATTTTGTGAAGAAGTGTGCCCAATGCATTGTTTCGATAACTGAGGAAATGAGGGGTAGAGGGTAACTATAGTGAATGGTAGTTTGATTAAGTGCACGGTAATCAATGCAAGGGTGCAGACCTCCGTCTTTCTTCTTCATGAAAAATTAACTTGAGGAGGCGGGTGAAGTGGAGGGACGTATGAACCCCTGACGCAGGGACTCGGAGACGTATGCCTCCATAGCCTCCTTTTCAACCTTTTTGGTCGCCTGCGTTTTGGAAAATGTGGGTGTCAAGTCGAGGTATTCGGGGGGAACGTGCACGGTGGAGGTAGTGTCTGGTTGCACCAACGGAAAGAGCTAGACACCTACCCTGACACTCTCGCAATCACCCAGTGAGAACCCTCTGCGGTCATGAATAGGTGGGGTCGTGTAGAGCTAGCCAGGGAAGACCCAAAACAACTCAATAATATAAAGGGTGACTTGCTCCCAATGGGTCTCCTGCGTAATCATTGTGACAGGTGCTGTAACCTCCCTATCAAAACCTGACCCTAATGGTCGACTGTCAAGTGCTTTGATGGGCAATGGAATGGATAAGGGAACAAATGTAATACATAGACTATTAGCTAAAGACCTGTCCATAAAGTTCCCAGCTCCGCCTGAATCGACCAGCGCCTTACACTGGGGAACTATTGTGTAATCAGGGAAGTGGATGTGTATGCTGCCGTGCGCAGCAGAGGGTTCTGAACGAGTGTGGGTTTGTGCTACCTGGGGTGACACGTGAGCGCCCTGCCTGCCGCCTCCAGACCCAGAAGAACTCTGACGACAGTGTGCAGCAGAATGTCCTTTCTTGCCACAAGAGTGACAGTGGATCTGTCGTCCTCTGTTCTCCTGGGTCGCTGCACCACCCACCTCCATTGGAATGTGATCCGGGGTGAAGGGGGGTGAAACGGTCAGGCCCCTTCCAGGACGTCCTCTCGAAGCCAGCTGGTTTACCAACCGGATGGTGATGTCCACCAGTTGGTTGAAAGTCAATGTGGTAACCCGGCAGGCTAGCTCCCTTCGGACGTCCTCACACAGGCTGCATCGGAAGTGGTAGGTGAGGGCCCGCTCGTTCCACCCGGACCCAGCCGCTAGAGTTCTAAACTCCAGGACAAAGTCTTGCGTGGTCCTCGTCCCCTGCCTCAGATGAACCAGATGCTCACCCGCCTCTCTTCCTTCGGGTAAATGATCGAAGACTGCCCGGAAGATGTGAGCTAACGCCCCGGAGTTGTCCAACGGTCTCCTCCTTCACTCCAGACCGCGTTGGCCCACTCCAGGGCTTTCCCCGAGAGGCAGGAGACGCGGGCGGACACCTTCTCCCGCTCCGATGGAGCCGGGCTAATGGTGGAAAAATAGAGGTCCAGCTGCAGGAGGAAACCCTGGCAGCGGGCCGCTGTCCCATCGTATTCCCTCGGTCGAGATAGGTGAATACCTCTGGGCTCTGGGTGGCTGGATCCGGTCGCTCAGCTGGTTCCGAAGGGTTGTGTCCTCTCCTCTCCAGGAGCTGGACGACCTGGAGAACCCGATCCATCGCTTCGCCCAAGCTGGCTAACATGTTGGAATGCTCCCGGACCCGCTCAACGACTCCAGGCATATTCCCCGCTCCTGCTGACTGCATGCTGTTGAGTGTGTGATTCTGTAGCCGGTGATTTGGATGGAGTCAGACGCAGGAGGGTAAATCACAGAATAAATAGTTTATTCGGCAAATACAGCGGTACGCAGCAATGTGTAAAACACTATAGTGTGGTATAACGGCACACTGGAGAAAAACAAAGCACACAGTTGAACATCCCGGTGATACAAATATATAAAGCTCCACCGAGCTATCGTCACCTGCACAATAAACAATCACACACAAAGACATGGGGGGCAGAGGGAATACATATACAGGTACTGATGAGGGGATATGAACCAGGTGTGTGTAAAAACAAGACAAAACAAATGGAATGATGAGATGAGGAGTGGCAATGGCTAGAAGGCCGGTGACGATGAACGCCGAAGCCTGCCCGAACAAGGAGAGGAGGCAGCTTCGGAGGAAGTTGTGACAGTAGGCTTGTTCATTTAGCTGACAAGATATGCTTATAAGTCCTGTGCCATTATTTTATATTATATGATTTTATAGTAAGAAAAATAACATTGAACTTAGCTGAATAAAATGAAAATGATATTTTTCCCATTTAAGTGTGCATGTGAAGTGGCTATGTTGAGCGTAAAAGTGATCATTTGAAACAGGTCCTATATGCTAGATTTAAAATATTTGGCAACTTTAGTTGTAAATGATACACACTTTAGAATGTCTTAAAAATCTAAATGTATATGGCCTGCATGGTGTGACTATAAACTATTGATGATTTGAGAAAGTCACAAAAAAAGCTTGCTCTATGTTCCTTGCCTCAGGCTGCACAGCTGTTCTCTCATCATGTGATGCTATTTTCACCCATCAGACTATTCTCAATTGAATCTTGTTTTTACTAATATGTCAAATTAGTTTTGATTTAGAATGGCCCATTATCAAATGGGCAGGAACAGGGGTAGAGGAAAAAAGACATGTCATCTGTATGCACATTTTGTAGGCTACTTCAGTTTTATAGCGGAGCATGTGCTTAATATGAGCATCGCAACAATAAATATAATAACACTTATTTCACTCCACACATCAACAACTGTTTGAGGAGCATGCTCTCGCTGCCCGACAGGTGATATTCCGCCCAAACTATGTATACCATGGGCTCTCCAACCTTGTTCTTACAGCTACCCAGTGCTTAATTTGGGAAACCAAAACATCAACAGTAACATGTTTTCGCCACAAAACATATTTCACTAAACTGTTGGCAGCCCACCTGTGTGCTCGAGAAAGGAATAAAGGAGAGAAAGTAGGATATGGAAACGCTTGGTGGTGAGATATTCTGTATCGCTAAAGGTAATGTGTCACCCAATTAATTATGAAATATAAAAAAGTGCCTATTAATAATATGACAGTTAGCAGACACTTTTATCCAAAGTGACTTACAGTCATGCATGCATACATTTTTGTGTAAGGGTGGTCCCGGGGATCAAACCCACTACCCTGGCGTTACAAGCGCCGTGCTCTACCAGCTGAGCTACAGAGGACTATTACTACACCATTCAAAATCAAATTCAAATGCGCTATTTGTAGGCTAACTGTAAACCGCCCTGCACAATCAATGAACCACCAGCATTGCCTAGGGCTATACATTCTCTTCCAGACTCATGGATATACATGTTGGAGCGTAGCATAAGGTAACCAGTCCATCCAGTATGCATAATAATACAGTCCACACTCAATGGCTATACCAATTATGTACTAAAGACATCTTAAATCAGTTTTGTTTTATGTTTTTCTGCCATGTGTAATATGTGGTAGGCTTTGTATTGTATAATGGCACAATCATCATTTTAATTATGTTTTTTGGGGGGCTTTGCTCTAATATGCATAAGCTCTAATATATGTGTGAGTGTTTTGAATTAATCATCACCATAGAAACTGCTGTTGATTTATTTGTGTTAGGCTTTGAAACAATATCCACAACAACCATGTTTTACACTGTTTCAACCTGCTGTTGAACTTCTTTCTTAAAATTGATCTTCACATTGAGGTGAGTTTTAAAAGTATGATCGGCCTACTGTTTTGATTATGTGTTTGATGTGATTTTCGATTGCATTTGCATTGATGTCAGAGTGGTTAGAGGGACAATAAAGTGTTAAGTACCAGGCCATTAGGACCTGATGGTAGTTAGCAAGTTGAGTGCTACCATCGCATGTCCAGAGTGCATTAAAGGAGATTACCGTAAGTAAACGGTCACATGGAATTTTACTACAGTCATGACTCATGACCGCCGGTGTGGCGGTAATACGGTCCCCCCAACAGCCCTAATCACATCACATGTTGGGGGGGTGACTCAAAGACGGAAGCTCAGCTGGTAGAACACGGCGCTTGTAACGCCAAGGTAGTGGGTTCGATCCCCGGAACCACCCATACACAAAAATGTATGCACGCGTGACTGTAAGTCGCTTTGGATAAAAGTGTCTGTTAAATGGCATATTATTATTATTAAAAGGGGGAAGCGACTGGAATGGCTAGTTGCTTCTGAGAGAAGGGGGCAGCAGAGAGAGAGATGGAGAGAGAACAATAGTGATGAGAGAGAGTGACATCGATCTGTATGGATACAGAGAGAGACATGGCAGGGTTGGAAAGAGAGACATAAGGAATGGAGATAGAGACAGAGAGAGAAACTCTATATCGGGTATTCCATCAAGGCAATGTGATTGAAATTGTGATGGAAGTTGTTGCAAACACATAGAGTAGTAGTCTTTCTTATGTAATTATTGTCAAAACCAATGATGATTCTTGGCTTGAGGTTTGCTACCTGAACTTCCTGTTTATCTCCTTCTATCCTCAGAATTGTATTTTAAAGCAATTTATTGGGGGAAGAAGACATGCATTGACTAGAGCTCAAACTAAAAAATAATTCTGGGCAAATATAGAAGGAACAAAAAGCTTCACTGCTCAAAAAGTGAGGAGTTTATGGGAATCAGAAGGGTGAGGGTATAATCAATTTGACATGGAACAAACAGGTGGACAAAGCAATGGTGGAATGCTGAATAACAACAGTGGTTGTGTTGAAGCTTCCAAAATGGCGGCCCTGGCTAGAAGTGAGCTGTAGAGCCAGTGGAGCAGCACAACATTATATTTGTTTACCTGACCCATATTCACTCCTCATCCCTCTCTGACTTGTCTACTCCACCAAGGGATTATCAGAAACATGCTAGAAGCCTGACTCTCTCCCTCTCTCTTTCTTTCTCCATTCAATCTAATTATCTTCCTATGTTGATTTGATCTCTCTCTCTTGATATTCCCTCTGCACACTTCATCAATGAAATGGATTATCTCTTTCCCTTGTTGTTTCAACTGTCACTATTTTACAACTGTGCACGCACTACTACATATGCACTACTACTTACACACTACTATATACACACTTCTATTTACACACTACTACATACACACTACTACATACATGTACACACATCTATGATTCTAAACCTCCATAGAAATCACTGAATCTGATTGATTCCCTCACCTCTTATATGCTTGTGGCCTGGACTTCTGAAGGGATTCATTTAATAACAAATAGAATAACCGACACAACCAATTTTTATTAAAATATGGTATGGGCATCACGCTGAAGTCTGAGGTGGAGCAATGCATCCGAAAACAGTTATTTTGACTCTAACAAATGTCAAAAACGGAAAGAGAAGAGGGGACACTAAATATCACCAACATGTATTCCAGACAGCGGACTTGATTTAATTAAAAGAAAACTAATTATTTTCTAATTTAAAGATATTTGCTCATCCTCTCCTCAGCCGCCACTATCTGCTTATAATTTTTGTTTTCTCATTTCCCCCTTACACATCCCAAGAAGATAAACCTACCCCGTTCACTGAGTATTTCTATGCACTGTTTAGCATTAGCCAGCCTATTTATTCTTAATTTACAGTCATGGGGTTTGCAATTAGTGTCACACTTCTATCTCTTGCGTTCACCACAATTAAGACAGGGGCGCTCATGTGTATAGCTGAGGGCTCCTAAATATTTAATTAATAGGGTGTGGTATGCATAGATGTGCACTTGGTGTACATGCTGATTAGTTTTTGTTTATTAAATGCTGCTGTCTCATTTGGAGAGAGAGACAGAGAGAGAGAGAGAGAGAGAGAGAGAGAGAGAGAGAGAGAGAGAGAGAGAGAGAGAGAGAGAGAGAGAGAAAGAGAGAGATAGAGAGAGAGAGAGAGAGAGAGAGAGAGAGAGAGAGAGAGAGAGATACTTTGATGGATATGGTATAAGGCATAATTTAGATTAAGCAAGTCCTGTATGAAAGCAAACTATTTTCTTTCATTTATTAATTTTTTCCCTAATGCATAGTTGAATGGAAGTACTTGATTGGCTTTTGTATGTCACACAATATTTACACCTAGTTCTCTGGAACAGTTTATTCAGCCCTTCTTGGAAGACATGTTACATGTATGCACTTAACTAGGTACAAAGGATGTCATTTTCTGTTGTGCTTTGAAAGGGTTATGTGTGTGTGTGCGTGCATGTGTGCTAGACTGTATGCTCTTATGTGTGCGTGTGTGTGTGTGTGTGTGTCCATATATGTGTGATAGTGTGCGCTAGTGTGTAGCTAGAGAGGGCTGCCTTGCTTCTAGCTCTTAGGAAACCTTGCAGCATTTTTGTTGTTGTTGTTTGTATTCATTATTACGTTATTAGCTCAGAAAATTGTTTGTGTTATTACATACAGCCGTGAAGAGCTATTTGATATCAGAGTGGCAGTAACTCACCAGCACTACCAGCATTACGACCAGGAATACAACTTTACCAAAGCGGATAATTTGTTTGCACCCCCCAGGGCAATTGAACTGATTCCAGAGGCCGACCCAAAACAACGCCGGAGGAGAGGTACTCGGAGTGGCCTTCTAGAAGGTGTGCACACCACCCACCACTTCCGAGTATATTACTCGCTAATGTTCAGTCTCTGGATAAAAAAGTTGACGAGCTCAGGGCGAGGGTTTCTTTCCAGAGAGACATCAGGGATTGTAACATACTCTGTTTCACAGAAACATGGCTCTCTCGGGATATACTGTCCGAGTCGGTCCAGCCAGTTGGGTTCTCAGTTCATCGCGCAGACAGGAATAAATATCTCTCCATGAAGCAGAAGGGTGGAAGTGTATGTTTTATTATTAACGACTCATGGTGTAATTGTGATAACATACAGGACCTCAAGTCCTTTTGTTCACCCGACCTAGAATACCTCACAATCAAATGCCGACCGTATTATCTCCCAAGATAATTTTATTTGGTTATAGTCACGGCCGTGTAAATCCCCCCTCAAGCCGATACCACGACGACCCTCAACAAACTTCACTGGACTCTATGCAAACTGGAAACCACATTCCTGAGGCTGCATTTATTATAGCTGGGGATTTTAACAAAGCAAATTTGAGGAAAAGGTTACCGAAGTTCTATCAACACATTGACTGTAGTACTCGCACTGCTAAAACACTCGACCACTGCTACTGCAACTTCCAGGATGCATAAAAGACCCTCGACCCACCCTCCTTTCGGCAAATCTGACCACAACTCCATTTTGCTCCTCCCTTCCTATAGGCAGAAACTCAAACAGGAAGTACCCGTGCTAAGGACTATTCAACGCTGGTCTGACCAATCGGAATCCACACTTCAAGATTGTTTTGATCATGCAGACTGGGATATGTTTCGGGTAGCTTCAGAGTATAATATTGACATATATACTGAAACGGTGACTGAGTTTATCAGAAAGTGTATAGGAGATGTTGTACCCACTGTGACTATTAAAACCTACCCTAACCAGAAAATGTGGATAGATGTCAGCATTCGCACAAAACTGAAAATGCGAACCACCACATTTAACCATGACAAGGAGACTGGGAATATGGCAGAATACAAACAGTATAGTTAATCCCTCCGCAAGGCAATAAAACAGGCAACATGTCAGTATAGGGACAAAGTGGAGTCGCAATTCAATGGCTCAGACACAAGACATATGTGGCAGGGTCTACAGACAATCACTGACTACAAAAGGAAAACCAGCCATGTCACGGACACCTATGTCTAGCTCCCAGACAAGCTAAACACCTTATTCACCTGCTTTGAGGATAATATAGTGCCAACGATGCGGCCCGCTACCAAGGACTGTGGTCTCTCTTTCTCCGTGTCCGACGTGAGTAAGACATTTAAGGGTGTTAACCCTCACCAGGCTGCCGGCACAGATGGCATCCCTAGCCTCGTCCTCAGAGCATGCGCAGACCAGCTGGCTGGTGTGTTTACGGACATATTCAGTCTCTCCCTATCCCAGTCTGCTTTCCCCACATGCTTCAAGATGGCCACCATTGTCCCTGTACCCAAGAAAGCAAAGGTAACTGAACTAAATGACTATTGCCCCGTAGCACTGACTTCTGTCATCATGATGTGCTTTGAGAGACTAGTCAAGGATCATATCACCTCTACCTTACCTGCCACCCTAGACCCACTTCAATTTGCTTACCGCCCCAATAGATCCACAGACGATGCAATCACCATCATACTGCCCTATCCCATCTGGACAAGAGGAATACCTATGTAAGAATGCTGTTCATTGACTATAGCTCAGCATTCAACACCGTAGTACCCTTCAAGCTCATCATTAAGCTCGAGGCCCTGGGTCTGAACCCTGCCCTGTTCAACTGCGTACTGGACTTCCTGACGGGCCGCCCCCAGGTGGTGAAGATAGGAAACAACACCTCCACTTTGCTGATCCTCAACACTGGGGCCCCACAAGGGTGCATGCTCAGCCCCCTCCTGTACACCCTGTTCACCCATCACTGCATGGCCAAGCACGCCTCCAACTCAATCATCAAGTTTGCAGATGACACAACAGTAGTAGTACTCCTGAGTGGCGCAGTGGTCTAAGGCACTGCATCGCAGTGCTAACTGTGCCACTAGAGATCCTGGTTCGAATCCAGGCTCTGTCGCAGCCGGCCGCGACCGGGAGACTCACGGGGCGGCGCACAATTCGTCCAGGGTAGGGGAGGGAATGGCCGGCAGGGATGTAGCTCAGTTGATAGAGCATGGCGTTTGCAACGCCAGGGTTGTGGGTTCAATTCCCACGGGGGGCCAGTATAAAAAAATATGTATTCACTAACTGTAAGTGTGGTGCCAGGAAAATAACCTCTCACTCAACATCAACAAAACAAAGGAGATGATCGTGGACTTAGGAAACAGCAGAGGGTGCACATCAACGGGATCAGAGTGGAGAAGGTGGAAAGCTTCAAGTTCCTCGGCATACACATCACTGACAATGTGGGGAAGAAGGCGCAACAGCACCTCTTCAACCTCAGGAGGCTGAATAAATTTGGCTTGGCACCAATTGAGGCTGTATCACCACCTGGTACGGCAACTGCACCGCCCGCAACCACAGGGCTCTCTAGAGGGTGGTGCGGTCTGCCCAACGCATCACCGGGGGCAAACTACCAACCCTCCAGGACACCGATGTCACAGGAAGGCCAAAAATATCATCAAGGACAACAACCACCCGAGCCACTGCCTTTTCACCCCACTATCATCCATAAGGCGAGGTCAGTTCAGGTGCATCAAAGCTGGGACTGAGAGACTGAAAAACAGCTTCTATCTCAAGGCCATCAGACTGTTAAATAGACTAGCACATTAGCACTTGCCTATATACATACATTAGAAATCACTGGCCACTTTAATAAATGGAACACTAGTCACTTTAATAATGTTTACATATCTTGCATTACTCATCTCATATGTATATACTGTATTCTATACTATTCTACTGTATCTTAGTCTATGCCGCTCTGACATTGCTCGTCCATATATTTATGTATATATTCTTAATTCCATTGCTTTACTTGGATTTGTATGTATTGGGTATATGTTGTGAAATTGTTAGATATTAATTGTTAGATATTACTGCACCGTCGGAGCTAGAAACACAAACATTTCGCTACACCCGCAAAAACATCTGCTAAACATGTGTATGTGACCAATACATTTTTATTGTATTTTATTTTATTTGTAGGCCTATTTGATTTATGTTTTATGATTCACTCTTATTAGCCGGCTTAGCACCCACACCTGAACATAATTTACACCTTCAGACATGGGCAGCCCCGAAACAGGATTTACCTCAGGTAATCCTCTCTCTCTCTCTCTCTCTCTCTCTCTCTCTCTCTCTCTCTCTCTCTCTCTCTCTCTCTCTCTCTCTCTCTCTCTCTCTCTCTCTCTCTCTCTCTCTCTCTCTCTCTCTCTCTCTCTCTCTCTCTCTCTCTCTATCTGTCTTCTCTCTCTCTCTCTCTTTATCTGTCTTCTCTCTCTCTCTCTCTCTCTCTCTCTCTCTCTCTCTCTCTCTCTCTCAATTAAATTCAATTAAATTCAATATACTTTATTGACATGGCAAGTAAAATTACTTACATTGTCAAAGTATACATATAACAAAAATGGTGGGACCAACAGCAATAATAATAGTAGTAGTGGAAATGGGATTACCATTAACAGAAACTACAACAACAATAGTAATGAGAATAACAATACATTAAAGCAATAGTAGTCGACCAATCTCAACATGACTGAGAAGACACATTACATGCTATGAAAGCCAAAACAAAACAGGAAATATTATTGACATTACATTACACTTTTCACTGGCTGTCCCTCAGGTTGTGGCAGGAGGACACATATTTGGCTGCCAAAATTGCACATTTTGGCTTTTCACCCAATAAATATTTTATTTTTTCTTCCTCTTTTATAGTTTCAAATTCTTTGTACTGAATGATAATTTTGTGAAAGAAAGATTCTCTTAGGTCTGAGTATTTGTCACAGTGTAATAGGAAATGCAGCTCTGTCTCTACCTCTCCCCGGGGGCAGAGTGAGCACAGCCTGTCCTCTCTGGGCAGCCAGGTTTGCCTGTGACGACTGGTCTCTATAGCCAGACTGTGCTCACTGAGTCTGTACCTAGTCAGTGTTTTTCTCAGTTTTCTATCAGTCACAGTGGTCAGATAGTCTGCCACCATGTACTGTCTGTTTAGAGCCAAATAGCATTGAAGTTTACTTTGATTTTTTGTGGTGTCTTTCCAATAGGTGATATATTTTTATTTTTGCTTTGTGATGATTTGGTTGGGCCAGATTTTCTGTGTGCTGTCCTGAGGCTCTATGAGGTTGGTTTTGGTTAGTGAACTGAGCCTCAGAACCAGCTGGCTGAGGGGACTCTTCTCTTATTTCATCTCTTGACATAGTAGAGCTGTGTGATGGAATGTTTTGGGGTCAGTTGTTTTTAGATGGTTGTAAAATCTGATGGCTCTTTTTTCTATTCGAATAAGGAGGGGGTATTGGCCCAATTCTGCTCTACATGCATTATTTGGAGTTTTTCTTTGCACTTGCAATAGAGTCTTGCAAAACTCTGCATGCAGTATTTCGATTGGATGCTTGTCCCATTTGGTAAATTCAGTATTAGAGAGCGGACCCCATACTTTGCTGTCAAATAGAGCAATTGGTTATATAACTGATTGGAAAGTTTTGAGCCAGATTCTAATTGGAATTTCAATTTTAATATTCCTTTTAATGGCATAGAATGCTCTTCTTGCTTTGTCTCTCAGCTCATTCACAGCCATGTGAAAGCTACCTGTGTTGCTGATATTTAGTCCTAGATATGTGTAATTTTTGGTGTGTTCTAATAGAACCGTGTCCAAATAGAATTTATATTTGTCATCCTGATTTCCGGACCTTTTTTGGAATATCATTATATTCATTTTTTTTAGATTAAAGGTCAGGGCCCAGGTCTGACAGAACCTGTGCAGATGATCTAGATGCTGCTGTAACCCCTCCTTAGTGGGAGACAGTAGCACCAGGTCATCTGCGTACAGCAGACACTTGATTTCAGTGTTGTGTAGGGTGAGACCAGGTGCTGCCGATTCTTCTAATGTTTTTGCCAATTCGTTAATGTAGATGTTAAATAGTGTTGGACTTATTGGGCAGCCCTGTTTCACTCCACGTCCCTGAGAGAAGAAGTATGTTTGCTTGTTGCCGATTTTAATCGCACATTTGTTTTTAGTGTACATTGATTTAATAACATCATATGTTTTCCCTCCAATACCCCTTTATATTAGTTTGTAAAAAAGACCTTCGTGCCAAATTGAATCAAATGCTTTCTTGAAGTCTACAAAACACGAGTAGATTTTGCCTTTGTTTTGATTTACTTGTTTGTAAATTAGAGTCTGGAGGGTGTAAATGTGGTCTGTTGTACGATAATTTTTTACAAATCCAATCTGGCTTCTGCTTAGGACATTGTGTTCATCAAGGAAATGATGTAGTCTGCTGTTTATGATACTGCAGAGAATTTTCCCCAAGTTGCTGTTAATGCAAATTCCTCTGTAATTATTTGGGTCAAATTTGTCTCCATTTTTATAAATTGGTGTGATCAATCCTTGGTTCCAAATATTGGGGAAAATACCTGCAGTTAGGATAATGTTGAAGAGTTTGAGTATAGCCAATTTGAATTTGTGGTCTGTATATTTAATAATTTCATTTAAAATACCATCAGCACCACAGACCTTTTTGGGTTGGAGATTGCAAAGTTTTTCCAATAATTATTGTTCTGTAATTGGGGTATCCACAGGATTCTGATAGTCTTTGACTGCTGATTCAAGGATTTGTAATTTTTCTTGTATATCTTGTTGTTCTGGGCTCTTTGTTATATTGCTGTAGAGGTTTGCAAAGTGATCTCTCCACATATCCCCATTTTGGATAAACAATTCCTCATTATGAGGTTTGTTTAATTTATTCAAATTCTCCCAGAAGTGGTTTGATTCTATGGATTTCTCAATCACATCTAGCTGATTTCTAATGTGCTGTTCCTTTTTTGTTCTTAGGGTGTGTTTGTATTGCTTCAGTGTTTCCCCATATTGAAGACGTATATTTTTGTTGTCTGGGTCTCTGTGTTTATGATTAGATATATTTCTCAATGACTTTCTTAGATTTCTGCAATCATTATCAAACAATTTTTCATGATCTATTATTTCTGGTTTGCTCTTATGTTTCTTTAGATTAGCCAAGGAGGCTAATTTGTCAAATATAAAGTTTATGTTCCAAACGGCCAAATTTATACCTTCATTGGTGTAGGAGAATGTTAAGGCTAAAAAGTTGTCCAGGAGAGATTGTATTTTTTTGGCTACAAATTGCTTTTTGGTAGATTTATGTACTGTTTGCACTCCATCTATAGGTCTGTTTAGTACCGTATAATTTATTGGGCCGTGATGCTTCATGGTTGGGTTCTGCTCTTCTCAGATACAATGTGATTTTACTGTGGTCAGAGAGAGGTGTTAGTGGGCTGACTGTGAAGGCTCTGAGAGACTCTGGGTTGAGGTCGGTGATGAAGTAGTCTACAGTACTGCTGCCAAGGGATGAGCTGTAGGTGTACCTACCAAAAGAGTCCCCTCTTAACCTACCATTGACTATGTACAGACCCAGTGTTCGACAGAGCTTCAGGAGCTGTACTCCATTTTTGTTTTTCACTTAGTCATAGTTGTTTCTAGGGGGGTATGTGGGGAGGGAAAGGTTGTTGCTTCCCAGTAGGTGTTTGTCCCCATGACTGTTAATAGTGTCTAGTTATTCTGCTGTTCTAGCATTCAGGTCTCCACAGACCAGTACTTTGCCTTGGGCCTGAAAGTGACTAATCTCCCCCTCTAGAATGGAGAAACTCTCTTCATTGAAGTAGGGTGACTCTGAGGGGGGAATGTATGTGGCACAGAGGAAGACATTGTTATCTGTTAAGATAGCCTCCTTGTTGATTTTTAGCCAGATAAAGAATTCTCCTGTTTTGATCAATTCGATTGAATTAGTTAGTTCAGATTTATACCATATTATCATTCCCCCTGAGTCTCTGCCCTGTGTGATTCCTTTTAATTTGGTGGATGGTACGATTATATCCCTATAACCTAGTGGACAGCCAGTGGAAACATCACCTCTGCACCATGTTTCTTGTAGTACTACAATATCAACATCATCAATTTCTTTAAGGAAGTCTGGTTTTCTGCTCTTTAGCCCAAAAGCAGAGGACTTCAAGCCTTGTAAATTCCAACATGCAACGTAAAAATACTTCACAACAGTTTTTTTCTTTACATTTCAAAATGAGATAAACACTCACAATCCAACAAGAACTATTAAAATAGGATTGTTCAATTAAGGTAAACTCATATTATGCAAATGTGATTTGTTTATCATTTAAGATAGTATTTGTGTCATGCCACTTGGGTGGATGTAGTTTGAGGATGGTGGAGTTCTTGTGCTCATCTTACCATGACCCTCGGCCTATCACGTGAGCATAGTAGATTCAGCATTTGTTTGATGTCACTCATTTCGTTGGTGGGAGCTGGACCAGTTGCTCCTCTCACAGCTTGTGCATAGCTCTGTCTGCCGGGCTGTGGAGGGGGGTGTTAGGCCTCGTCTGGGTGGGTCTGAAGCTGGGCTGGGGTGGTCTGTGCTGCGCTGGATGTGGTGGGCATTGAGGTTGGTGGTCGTGGATGGGGGGTCCAGGGTGCTGGTCCGGGGTGTTGTCTCTGTGATCTCGGGGGGGGTGGAGATTGCTCCGCTGTTCCTGGGTGGAGAGGTCAGGATGCTGTTTAAAGCGACGTCCTTGAGAGTCTTAGCAAGGATGGGGACTGTCTCCCTGTACAGGTGAACATGGTCATAGAGACAGTCCAGATCGAGGGTGGGATGATGGGCCAGGTGTACATTGGGTCGCAGGGCACAGTCCCGGGAGAGGCTGGCGTTTATTCTTTGGATTGTGGCAGGGAGGAAGTCCTTCTTCTGTAGAAGGGTTGACACCACAATCCTTGAGTTGGGGAAGATTGCGAAGGCCTTCTCAATCACTCCCCGTAGTGAAGTCGCCACCTCCTGATGAGCACGCAGGTCGTTGCTTCCGGTGTGTATGATTATGTGGCTTGGCGACCCAAGCTGGGCCTTATCAATCAGTGCCATGGCACTCTGCGTTGTTGGGCACCACACCTTTCTTGTTTTGTGTCTAGGGAAAAGTTTATTCTCCTGAACAAACTTCCCGTTTGAGTCCATCAACAGGACAATCTCAGCCAGTGTTTCTTCTGGACTGGAGGGGGTAGAGTTGGGGCTGGTGGGTGTTGGAGCTGGGGTGTGGCTGGTCTGTGCCGGTGCCACTGTCAGTGGGAGGCTGTTCTGGGGGATGGGGGGAGGCATGCAGCCGGCAGGGCTGGGGAGGCCTGGCTGGTTG
>NW_028166495.1:0-85571 GCF_964263955.1 Coregonus lavaretus
GTGCTTTACTCTGATGATCAGCTTGACTGACTGCTGCTGGAGTCCCCACCAACCTCAGATTTACTACCCACACCCCCCATACAGTTCCCCCTTCACTGACACCACCTCACACTTAGCTGGTCTAAGGAAATGTTTTGAGAAGGCCTGTGTTGGTCTCAAATGATTTACAATCAGTCAATCAGTTTTTCTCTCCTTCCCTCCTCCCCTCATATAACCAGGAAGGGTATTTCCAGGATTGAGGCCTAGTTCAAGATCCATCCATTTTCCCTTTCCACTATTCCTCCTATCACCCTCTACCCCACTGAGTAAGGTTTTCGCCCTCTCTCTTTCCGTCCACATTTCTCTCCTTTCCCATTTTAGATTCTTTCTGCATTTTTGACAAAATTGATTTATTGACATAGCCTTGTTCTGTTCAATGTTCTCTAACTATATAGTACTCAATTTCAAAAGAATAAAATATAAAAATTGCTGACACCATTCAAACCAATGAGGGTTCGGAACTTCAATTATCTCAGAATCATCTTTATGTCCCAAGCTCCCAAGCTCTCGCCTTATCTTTTCATCTTCCCGTCTCTCCCTCCTCCTCCCTTTAGCTCCCTCCCTTTCTCCTTCCCACTTCTGTTGGTGTAGTTGGTTCCAAGTGAAGACGTGGAGAGTTGTGACTGCCCTGGTTCTGTCTCAAAACACATCACAGACAATACATCTGCAGTACTCTGGGTCCGGGCCTGGATCTTCATACTTCTTGGAAAACTGCCTGGTCTACATCTACCCCAGACCTGGGCCGGCCCTATAAACTGTCCCTCTGTAGCCAGCCAAGTTACAGAGTTTAAACTCCATCCATACTACTTTATACTAGGTCTAGGTTTAAATAAATTGTAATCCATGGTACAGATTTGTGATAAACGTGACAATAAAATGCATTGAAAGACAATTAAATTAAACACAACACTGGGATAGTCAGAGGCAGAGTGAGTCAGAGTTTCCATTTGACTAACAGTTATGAGGAAGGAACCAAAATCATGTTCTTGTTTCACACAAAGAGCTGTGACAAGCTCTGTACACACAAGCTAAAACCACAATGCTCACCTATTTCTCTGCTTAGGACAGTTGGAAACAGTTAGACAAGGAAGTTGTCCCTCTTATGCTGACATGTTTCAGCAGAGAAGAAGAGGCTAAGCGAGAGGATTTACTCCGGCCAAAATCTTTTTGTTGTTGTTGTACTTTTACCTCTTTTTCATGATACCCAATTGGTACTTATAGTCTTGTCCCATTGTTGCAACTCCCCTACGGACTTGGGAGAGGCGAAGGTCAAGAGCCATACGTCTTCCGAAACACGACCCTGCCAAGCCGCACTGCTTGCTTAACCCGGAAGCCAGCCGCACCAATGCGTCAGAGGATACACCGTCCAACTAGCGACTGAAGTCAGCTTGCAGGCGCCTGGCCCGACACAAGGAATTGCTAGAGAACGATGGGACAAGGAAATCCCGGCCGGCCAAACCCTCCCCTAACCCGGACGACGCTGGGCCAATTGTGCGCCGCCTCATGGGTCTCCCGGTCACGGCCGGCTGTGACACAGCCTGGGGTCTATGAGAGCGTGTCGAATTACATGAGGCTTATTTGATCAAATTGAAGTTTCGTAATGTACTGATATAAGTGTATGCAGGTGGCATTCCGGCAACTTTGAGAAAAACGACCTAAGTTGTAGCTGTTGTTCACACGCGTGTCTGCCCTCTCATTGGCTAGAATGGTCCTACCCAGTGGAGGCTGCTGAGGGGAACGGCACATAATAATGGCCAGAACGGAGCATATGGAATGGCATCAAACACCTGGAAACCATGTGTTCGATGTATTTGATACCATTCCACCAATTCGGCTCCAGTTATTACCCAGAGCACATTCTCCCGAATTGTGCCACCAACCTCTGTCATGACTTCCTCCGAAGCTGCCTCCCCTCCTTGTTCGGGCAGGCTTCGGCGTTTGTCGTCACCGGCCTACTAGCCACTGCCGCTCCATATCTCATCATTCCATTTGTCTTGTCTTGTCAATTACACACACCTGGTTCATATCCCCTCATTAGTACATGTATGAGTATTCCCTCTGCCCCTTTGTCCTTGTGGGTGATTGTTATTTGTGAGTTGAGGGTAGCTCGGTTGAGCTACCCGTACCTTGTATTTCTGGGGCTATTGTTCCCCGTGTGCCTGTATTTTGTTGACGCTATCCAGCGTAACTGTTTCCTACGGAATAAACTCTGTATTCGGTGATTTACCCTCCTGCGCCTGACTCCTTCAAATCACACTCTCACAGAATCACCCACCCGAAGTATGGAGTCAGCGGGAGAGGAACGCATGCCTGGAGTTGTGGCACGGGTCCAGGAGCATTCCACGATTCTGGCCAGCTTGGGGGAAGCGATGGATCGGGTTCTTCAGGTCGTCCAACGCCTGGAGAGGAGAGGACCCGATCTGTCGAGACCAGTTGGTCAACTGGATCCAGCCACCCACACCCCAGCACCCGAGGGATCCAGATATCCCGACCACGGGAGTTCAACGGGACGGCGGCGCTCTGCCAAGGATTCCTCCTCCAACTGGAGCTCTATTTCTCCAACATCAGGCTGGCCCCATCGGAGCGGGAGAAGGTGTCCGCCCTCATCTCCTGCCTCTTGGGGAAAGCCCTGGAGTGGGCCAACGCGGTGTGGAATGAAGGAGGAGTCACGTTGGAGAACTACAGGGAGTTCACTCGCCTCTTTTGGGCGGTCTTCGATCACCCGCCTGAAGGTCGAGAGGCGGGGGAGCGGCTGGTCCACCTGAGGCAGGGGACGAGGACCGCGCAGGACTTCGCTTTGTTCAGGAAGTTACTGCATCAGTCACCATGATTACCCAGGAGACTCATTGTGAGCAGATCACTTTTTTTTATTATTGAGTCCCCTGCTTTCCCTGTGGTATTAGGTATCCCTTGGTTAGCACTCCACAACCCCACCTCCTCATGGCCGCAGAGGGTTCTCACGGGGTGGTCGCGAGAGTGTCAGGGTAGGTGTCTAGGTGTTTCCATTGGTGCAAATACAGCGGAAAGTCCAGACAGTACCTCCACCGTACGCATTCCCCCCGAATACCTCGATTTGGCGCACGCGTTTTCAAAGACGCAGGCTACCAAGTTACCACCTCATCGGGTAGGGGATTGCGCAATAAACCTCCGAGTAGACGCTGTACCTCCCAGGAGTCATGTGTACCACCTGTCGCAGGCTGAAATGGCGGCTATGGAAACCTACGTCACTGCACTAGGGGTATATACGACCCTCCACTTCCCCTGCCTCCTCGGGTTTCTTCTTTGTGAAAAAGAAAGATGGCGGTCTGCGCCCTTGCATTGATTATCGACCACTGAACAAGGAGACGATCAAGTTTAGTTATCCTCTCCCCCTTATTCCGTCAGTGATCGAGTCAATGCATGGGGCGCGCTTCTTCACCAAATTAGATCTCAGGAGTGCGTACAACCTGGTGTGTGTTCGGGAGGGGGAGGAGTGGAAGACAGCATTCAGCACAACCACGGGGCATTATGAATACCTGGTGATGCCCTACGGTTTGATGAATGCTCCATCCGTCTTCCAGTCCTTTGTGAACTAGGTGTTTCGGGACATGCTTGGTCACGGTGTAGTGGTCTACATCGATGACATTCTGGTGTATTCCACTACGCGCGCCGAGCATGTGTCCCTGGTTCGCAAAGTGCTGGGCCGACTGTTGGAAAATAAACTTTATGCCAAGGCAGAGAGGTGTATGTTTTTCCAGCAGTCCGTCTCCTTCCTCGGATACCGCATTACCACCTCTAGGGTGGAGATGGGGGGGATCGCATTTCAGCCGTGCGTAATTGGCCGACTCCCACCACGGTTAAGGAGGTGCAGCGCTTTCTGGGCTTTGCCAACTACTATCGGAGGTTTATCCGGGGCATTGGCAAGGTCGCAGCTCCCATTACATCTCTGTTGAAGGATGGGTCATCCCGGCTCCGCTGGTCTGCTGAGGCTGACCTGGCCTTCAGGGAACTGAGGGGTCTGTTCACCTCATCTCCGGTTCTGGTCCACCTCGATCCATCACTACCGTTCGTAGTGGAGGTGGATGCGTCCGAGGTAGGGATAGGCGCTGTCCTATCTCAACGCTCGGGCATGCCACCCACGCTCCGCCCCTGTGCCTTCTTCTCTAAGAAGCTCAGCCCGGCAGAGCAGAACTACGACGTTGGTGATCGGGAGCTGTTGGCTGTTGTCCGTGCTTTGACCGTGTGGAGGCATTGGCTCGAAGGGGCTGGACTGACCACCGTAACCTGGAGTACATCCGGGCAGCGAGGAGGCTGAATCCTTGCCAGGCCAGGTGGACCCTATTCTTCACCCGGTTCGATTTTACACTGTCATACATCCCGGGTACGAAGAACGTGAAGGCAGACGCATTGTCACGGCTGTATGACACAGAGGAGAGGCCTAGAGACAACACCCCCATACTCCCGGCTTCCTGCATTGTGGCGCCAGTAGTATGGGCGATGGACGCGGATATAGAGCAGGCATTATGCACAGATGCATCTCCACCTCAGTGTCCAGCTGGGTACGTGCCTGCTCTTATCCGTGATCTTATGATCTACTGGGCACACACGTCACCCTCCTCTGGTCACCCAGGTATCGGTCGTACAGTGCGCTGCCTGACCGGAAAGTACTGGTGGCCTACCTTGGCTAAGGACGTGAGGGTGTATGTATCCTCCTGCTCGGTGTGCGCCCAGAGTAAGGCACCTAGGCACCTCCCAGCGGGTAAGTTACAACCTATAACAATTCCACAACGACCATGGTCTCATCTAAGTGTTAATTTCCTGACTGATCTTCCCCTCTCCCAAGGTAACACCACCATCCTGGTCATTGTGGACCTCTTTTCTAAGGCCTGCCGCCTCCTTCCTCTGCCCGGTCTCCCCACGGCCCTGCAAACTGCGGAGGCCCTGTTTACACACGTCTTCCGGCACTACGGGGTACCAGAGGATATAGTGTCTAAACCGAGGTCCCCAGTTCACATCCAAGGTCTGGAAGGTATTCATGGAACGTCTGGGGGTCTCGGTCAGCCTGACCTCTGGGTTCCACCCCGAGTCTAATGGGCAGGTGGAACGGGTAAATCAGGATGTGGGTAGGTTCTTGTGGTCCTACTGCCAGGACTGGCCGGGGGAGTGGTCGTTGTTCTTGCCATGGGCCGAATATGCCCAGAACTCAATCTGGCACTCCTCCACTAACCTAACGCCATTTCAATGTGTGTTGGGTTACCAACCGGTTCTGGCACTGTGGCACCAGAGCCAGACTGAGGCTCCTGCGGTGGATGACTGGTTTCAGCACGCGGATGAGACGTGGGATGCTGCACACGTCCACCTCCAACGTGCCGTGCGTCGTCAGAAGGCCAACGCTTACCGCCACCGCAGTGAGGCCCCGGTCTTCGTACTGGGGGATCGGGTCTGGCTCTCGACCCGGAATCTGCCCCTCCGCTTGCCCTGCCGGAAGCTGAGCCCACGGTTTGTGGGGCCGTTTAAAGTCCTGAGGAGTGAGGAGAATCAACGAGGTCACTATAGGTTATACTTCCCCCCGATTACCTTATTAACCCCTCGTTTCATGTGTCTCTCCTCAGGCGGTGGTTGCTGGTCCGCTCCAGGAGCCTGAGGTGCGGGAGGTCCTCTGCCTCCTCTGGACATCGAGGGGGCCCCGGCGTACTCCGGCCGTTCCATCCTGGATTCGAGGCGTCGGGTGGGGGCCTTCAGTACCTCGTGGAGTGGGAGGGGTACGGAGGGGTCCGGAGGAAGGGTGCTGGGTCCCGGTGAGGGATATCCTCGATCCCTCCCTGTTGTGGGATTTCCACCGTCGCCATCCGGCTCGCCCTGCTCCGCATCCTCCTGGCCGTCCCTGAGGCGGGGTCGGCGCGCTGCTGGAGCTGCGCGTCAAGGGGGGGGGGGGGGTACTGTCACGACTACCTACGAAGCTGCCTCCCTTCCTTGTTCGGGCAGGCTTCGGCGTTTGTCGTCACCGGCCTACTAGCCACTGCCGCTCCATCTATCATCATTCCATTTGTCTTGTCTTGTCAATTACACACACCTGGTTCATATCCCCTTATTAGTACATGTATAAGTGTTCCTCTGCCCCCCTTGTCCTTGTGGGTGATTGTTATTTGTGATTCGAGTGTAGCTCGGTTGAGCTACCCGTACCTTGTACCTCTTGGGCTTGTCGAGTAAGGCTTAAACTATGTATTTAGATTGTAGTTAGGTATTATAGGTAGGCATCGTGGGCTGTATATTATTAGGTATTATAGGTAGGCATCGTGGGTTGTTGTGGGTAGTTGTTGTATGTAGTTATTGTAGGTTACTTTTGTATTCGGCGGTGCCGGGTGTAGCACGAAGCTAGCTAGCTAACTCACCTCCTGGACTAGCTGGCTAGTAGCTATTAGCAACGGTAGCAACTAAATACAATATCCTTTTAGCCAGCTACATTAGTTCGCAGCGACGCCGTTTTTCAAACAAAGTCAACACAGCAGCCATTGCTAGCTAGCCAACACTACCAGCTGGCTGTACTGTGGTAGCTAAATACAATATATTTGTGCTAGCTAGCCAACGTTTAATCATTGCTGCGTTATGAAAGAACTAGACACGGACACGAATTATCTGTTTAGTGTGTTAACACACTATTGGTAGTTTGTTGTAACCAAGTATTGGTGCTAAACATGCTAGTTAGCTATGGCGTCATAGTTAGCTAGCTGAATAAAGTAAGTTGAGTCTAGTCCTTGAAACATTGAACCGCTGTAGTTTTACAACAATTCTAATTTCTAAAGTGGAAGTTGGGAGAGTTTTATTCGGGTGGTTCAGTGAAACAATTATAGTTTCTGAGGTGGAAGTTGGGAGAGTTATATATATTTTTTTTTTTGGTGAGGGAGGCCTTGCTCTCTCCTTTCCCCAGATGTTTAGTTCATTTCATTCCGATCTCCTCTGCATTATTGTAGCCATCTGCTACAGCCTGTCAACTATGCCTCTGCCTATCCCTGTTCTCTCCTCTCCGCACAGGCTACACAAACGCCTCACACCGCGTGGCTGCTGCCTCTCTAACCTGGTGGTCCCTGCACGCACCACACCCCTGGAGTTCCAGGTCTCAGGCAGCCTCTGGAACTGCCGTTCTGCTGCCAACAAGGCTGACTTCATCCCAGCCTATGCTACCCTCCAGTCCCTCGACTTCCTGGCGCTGACGGGAAACATGGATTACCACTGAAAACACTGCTACTCCTACTGCTCTCTCCTCGTCTGACCATGTGTTCTCGCATCATACCCCGAGAGCATCTGGTCAGAGGGGAGTGGTGGCACAGGAATCCTCATCTCTCCCAAGTGGTCATTCTCAAATTTTTTCCCCTAACCCATCTGTCTATCTCCTCATTTGAATTCCACGCTGTCACAGTCACTAGCCCATTTAAGCTTAATATCCTTGTCATCTATCGCCCTCCAGGTTCCCTTGGAGAGTTCATCAATGAGCTTGACGCCTTGATAAGTTCCTTTCCTGGAGGATGGCTTCACCCTTCACAGTTTTGGGGGATTTCAACTCTCCCTACGTCTACATTTGACTCATTTCTCTCTGCCTCCTTCTTTCCACTCCTCTCCTCTTTTGACCTCACCCTCTCACCGTCCCCCCCTACTCACAAGGCAGGCAATACGCTTGACTTCATCTTTACTAGATGTTGCTCTCTCTACTAATCTCACTGCAACTCCCCTCCATGTCTCACGACCACTACTTTGTATCCTTTTCTCTCTCTCGCTCTCCTCCAACACTACTCACTCTGCCCCTACACAGATGGTAATGTGCCGCCGCAACCTTCGCTCTCTCTCTCCCACTACTCTCTCCTCTTCCATCCTATCATCTCTTCCCTCTGCTCAATCCTTCTCCCTCCAATCTCCTGATTCTGCCTCCTCAACCCTCCTCTCCTCCCTTTCTGCATCCTTTGACTCCCTGTGTCCCCTATCCTCCCGGCCGGCTCGGTCCTCCCCTCCAGCTCCGTGGCTTGACGACTCATTGCGAGCTCACAGAACAGAGCTCCGGGCAGCTGAGCGGAAATGGAAGAAAACTAAACTCCCTGCCGACCTGGCATCTTTTCACTCCCTCCTCTCTACATTTTCTTCATCTGTTTCTGCTGCTAAGGCCACTTTCTACCACTCTAAATTCCAAGCATCTGCCTCTAACCCTAGGAAGCTCTTTGCCACATTCTCCTCACTGCTGAATCCCCCCCCCCCTCCTCCCTCTCTGTGGATGACTTCGTCAACCACTTTGAAAAGAAGGTTGACGACATCCGATCCTCGTTTGTTAAGTCTAATGACACAGCTGGTCCTGCTCACACTGCCCTACCCTATGCTTTGACTTCTTTCTCCCCTCTCTCTCCAGATAAAATCTTGCGACTAGTGACTGCAGGCCGCCCAACAACCTGCCCGCTTGACCCCATCCCCTCCTCTCTTCTCCAGACCATCTCCGGTGACCTTCTCCCCTACCTCACCTCGCTGATCAACTCATCCTTGACCGCTGGCTATGTCCCTTCCGTCTTCAAGAGAGCGAGAGTTGCACCCCTTCTCAAAAAACCAACACTCGATCCCACTGATGTCAACAACTATAGACCAGTATCCCTTCTTTCTTTTCTTTCCAAAACTATTGAGCGTGCCGTCTTTAGCCAACTCTCTTGCTATCTCTCTCAGAATGACCTTCTTGATCCAAACCAGTCAGGTTTCAGGACTGGTCATTCAACTGAGACTGCTCTTCTCTGTGTCACGGAGGCTCTCCGCACTGCTAAAGCTAACTCTCTCTCCTCTGCTCTTGTCCTTCTAGACCTGTCTGCTGCCTTTGATACTGTGAACCATCAGATCCTCCTCTCCACCCTCTCCGAGCTGGGCATCTCCGGCGCGGCTCACTCCTGGATTGCGTCCTACCTGACCGGTCGCTCCTACCAAGTGGCGTGGAGAGAAGCTGTCTCCGCACCACGTGCTCTCACCACTGGTGTCCCCCAGGGCTCAGTTCTAGGCCCTCTCCTTTTCTCCCTATACACCAAGTCACTTGGCTCTGTCATATCCTCACATGGCCTCTCCTATCATTGCTACGCTGATGATACACAACTAATCTTCTCCTTTCCCCCTTCTGATAACCAGGTGGCGAATCGCATCTCTGCATGTCTGGCAGACATATCAGTATGGATGACGGATCACCACCTCAAGCTCAAGCTGAACCCTGGCAAGACGGAGCTGCTCTTCCTCCCGGGGAAGGACTGCCCGTTCCATGATCTCGCCATCATGGTTGACAACTCCGTTGTGTCCTCCTCCCAGAGTGCGAAGAGCCTTGGCGTGACCCTGGACAACACCCTGTCGTTCTCCGCTAACATCAAGGCGGTGACCCGATCCTGCAGGTTCATGCTCTACAACATTCGGAGAGTACGACCCTGCCTTACACAGGAAGCGGCACAGGTCCTAATCCAGGCACTTGTCATCTCCCGTCTGGATTACTGCAACTCGCTGTTGGCTGGGCTCCCTGCCTGTGCCATTAAACCCCTACAACTCATCCAGAATGCCGCAGCCCGTCTGGTGTTCAACCTTCCCACGTTCTCTCACGTCACCCCCCTCCTCCGCACACTCCACTGGCTTCCAGTTGAAGCTCGCATCCGTTACAAGACCATGGTGCTTGCCTATGGAGCAGTGAGGGGAACGGCACCCCCGTACCTTCAGGCTCTGATCAGTCCCTACACCCAAACGAGGGCATTGCGTTCATCCACCTCTGGCCTGCTGGCTCCCCTTCCTCTGCGGAAGCATAGTTCCCGCTCAGCCCAGTCAAAACTGTTCGCTGCTCTGGCACCCCAATGGTGGAACAAGCTCCCTCACGACGCCAGGACAGCGGAGTCACTCACCACCTTCCGGAGACATTTGAAACCCCACCTCTTTAAGGAATACCTGGGATAGGATAAAGTAATCCTTCTACCCCCCCCCCCCAAAAAATAAAAAAATTTGTAAAGTGGTTATCCCACTTGCTATAGGGTGAATGCACCAATTTGTAAGTCGCTCTGGATAAGAGTGTCTGCTAAATGACGTAAATGTGCCCTTGAGCAAGGCACTTAACCCTAATTGCTCCTGTAAGTCGCTCTGGATAAGAGCGTCTGCTAAATGACTAAAATGTAAATGTAAATGTAAAATGTTGTATTTCCGGGGCTATTGTTCCCCGTGTGCCTGTATTTTGTTTCCTATGGAATAAACTCTGTATTCAGTGATTTACCCTCCTGCGCCTGACTCCTTCAAATCACACTCACAACCTCCTGTCTTCCTACTTGATCTCGCCTCCTCCCACCTGCCTTCCATCGTTGAGGACATGTATTTCCATAGTTAGAGTGGTCACTCGAATATCTTTTCAATATAATAGATAATCTTTGGGTTTCAGTTAAAGGTCCAACAGGAAGTAACTATTCAACAGACTACAGAAGAAAGTTTAAACCAGAAGTGGAATATGAGAGTTCTGGGAAGCTGTCAATTAAAAAACTGAATAAGGAGAGAGGTTGATCAGAAAAACATATGGCTCCTTAGATAAAGAGTTGGAAATTGTTTCGGTATTGACAGCGATACTCTGTATCTCTCTGTATGGTCGATACGACATGTCACTTACACTACTGTTGCCTAGCACCCAGGCATCACCATGTGTGGCTACATCCCCTTCCTCTTTCAGAGGGACATAGTGATGTGATCTCTTTCTCTTTCAACATAGAACGGCAAAGGAGAGAAAACATGACGGTGAGGGATAGGGGAAGAGTTTGTGCGTGGAAAAAGAAAACAGAACAGAACAAGAAAGAACAGAAAAGAACAGAGCAGAGAGAAAGAGTTAAACAAAGAGAACAACTGAAGGGGTGGTAATACACAGCAAATAGCATCAATCTGCCACAGTGATTGGTTTCCTTTTTCATCTCAAAAGTAACCACTCAAATGTGTCTACAGACCCACACCTGTCAACCACTCAAATGTGTCTACAGACCCACACCTGTCAACCACTCAAATGTGTCTACAGACCCACACCTGTCAACCACTCAAATGTGTCTACAGACCCACACCTGTCAACCACTCAAATGTGTCTACAGACCCACACCTGTCAACCACTCAAATGTGTCTACAGACCCACACCTGTGCACACACTGTTTGAACTCTTCTTCGTCACCTTCTCCTCCCTTCCTCCCTCTCTCTCTCTCCTCTCCTTCTCTCTCATTTTGTCTCTCACGTAGGATGATCCCCTCTCTCTCTCTCCCACACCCCCTGTCTCTCTCTCTCTCCCACACCCCCTGTCTCTCTCTCTCTCTCCCACACCCCCTGTCTCTCTCTCTCTCTCCCACACCCCCTGTCTCTCTCTCTCCCACACCCCCTGTCTCTCTCTCTCCCACACCCCATGTCTCTCTCTCTCTCCCACACCACTGTCTCCCTCTCTCTCTCTCTCTCTCCCACACCCCCTGTCTCTCTCTCTCTCTCTCTCTCTCTCTCTCTCTCTCTCTCTCTCTCTCTCTCTCTCTCCACAACCCCCCCCTCTCTCTCTCTCTCTCTCGCCCACACCCCTGTCTCTCTCTCTCTCTCCCACAACCCCCCTCTCCCTCTCTCTCTCTCTCTCTCTCTCTCTCCCACACCCCCTGTCTCTCTCTCTCTCACACCCCCTGTCTCTCTCTCTCTCCCACAACCTCTCTCTCTCTCTCTCTCTCTCTCTCTCTCTCTCTCTCCCACAACCCCTGTCTCTCTCTCTCTCTCTCCCACAACCCCTGTCTCTCTCTCCCACACCCCCTGTCTCTCTCTCTCTCTCCCACACCCCCTGTCTCTCTCTCTCTCCCACAACCCCCCCCCCTCTCTCTTTCTCTCTCTCTCTCTCTCTCTCTCTCTCTCTCTCTCTCTCTCTCTCTCTCTCTCTCTCTCTCTCTCTCTCTCTCTCTCTCATTTTCTCTCTCTCATTTTCTTTCTCCCTCCCCTCTCTCATCTCCCACTAGAATGGCTGTGACACTCTGGGCTATTGACTCTGACCCTGCCGGAAATGAAGTGGTTTATTTATACCACTCACACCTTGAGTAATAAGGTTGCCGTACTTTAGCAAAATAAGGCTTTAGCTGTCCATTGCTCAACACTAGCTACAGAGAACAAACAGTTCACACAAACACATTCAAATGCCTAATATACTTCGCAAGGCCTTTCTTTCATTGTTATAACACTGGATACAGAACAGTAAATCCTAGGCACTACACATTGCTGTTCAGTAAAAGAGGAAGAGACAGAGACTGAGAATAATGAGGAGAATAATTGTGCTTTATTTGAGTAAACAAACTGAAGCACGGGTCATGGGGTGTCAGCATGTGTGGGAGGAGAGACAGGTGGAAACAATGTTCTGTACACAGGGTGAAGAGTTCTGTATACAAGAGAGAGATGGAGAGAGAATAGAGAGATGGAGAGATGGAGAGAGAGATGAAGGGATAGAGGGAGAAAGAGAGGAAGAAGGATGAAGAGAGAGAAAAGAAGCGTGAGAGAGTTGGGGATGAGAGCAGATAGCACAAACTTCACTGTGCCCTCAACAGGATATAGCAGCCCAGTGCTCCAGACAGAGACACACACACGCACACACACTGTCCATGCCAAAGTATGACGGGCCGTTGGTGGCATGCCAGAACGGAAGATCCAGTCGGGCAGAACCCCAAAAAGACCCAAAGCTCTGGGCATGTTGGTCCCCAGCCAAGCCCAGCTGGTGGCAGGACCAGGAGGGGAGAGGGAAGGAGGAGAGGGACATATGGAGAGAGAAAAAGGGGTAGAGGAAGGATGGGACACCGGTGGCGAGAGATGAAGTAGTAAGAGAGAGAGGGGAGAGAGAGCGAGATGGTGCAAAATAAAGCTGCCCTCTCTCTAGAGCCAAGAGTCCTCTAGGGAAAGGGAGTGTTACTGTGAGAGGTGGGAGGGGACAGACAAAGACACAGAGACAGACACAGAGACAGAGACAGAGACAGAGACAGAGACAGAGACAGGGACAGAGACAGGGACAGAGACAGAGACAGAGACAGAGACAGAGACAGAGACAGGCACGGGCACGGGCACAGGCACAGGCACAGAGACAGAGACAGAGACAGAGACAGAGACAGAGACAGAGACAGAGACAGACACAGACACAGAGACAGAGACAGAGACAGAGACAGAGACAGAGACAGAGACAGAGACAGAGACAGACACAGAGACAGAGACAGAGACAGAGACAGAGACAGAGACAGAGACAGAGACAGAGACAGAGACAGGGACAGACACAGAGACAGAGACAGAGACAGACACAGACACAGACACAGACACAGACACAGAGACAGACACAGACACAGAGACAGACACAGACAAAGACACAGAGACAGACACAGAGACAGAGACAGAGACAGACACAGACACAGACACAGACACAGAGTCAGACACAGACACAGACACAGACACAGAGACAGAGACAGACACATACACAGACACAGAGACAGACACAGAGACAGAGACAGAGACAGAGACAGAGACAGAGACAGACACAGACACAGAGACAGAGACAGACACAGACACAGACACAGAGACAGAGACAGAGACAGAGACAGAGACAGAGACAGACACAGGGACAGACACCGAGACAGACACAGAGACAGACACAGAAACATACACAGACACAGACACAGAGACAAATAAAGAGACAGACAGAGACAGACACAGACACAGAGACAGACACATACACAGACACAGAGACAGAGACAGAGACAGACACAGAGACAGAGACAGAGACAGAGACAGAGACAGAGACAGAGACAGGGACAGAGACAGAGACAGAGACAGGGACAGGGACAGGGACAGAGACAGGGACAGGCACAGAGACAGAGACAGAGACAGAGACAGAGACAGAGACAGAGACAGAGACAGACACAGAGACAGGGACAGGGACAGGGACAGGGACAGGGACAGGGACAGGCACAGACACAGACACAGACACAGACACAGACAGGGACAGACACAGAGACAGATACAGACACAGACAAAGACACAGAGACAGACACAGACACAGAGACACAGAGTCAGACACAGACACAGACACAGAGACACACATACACAGAGACAGACACAGACACAGAGACAGGCACTGAGACAGACACAGAGACAGACACAGACACAGAGACAGACACAGACACAGACACAGACACAGAGACAGAGACAGAGACAGAGACAGAGACAGAGACAGAGACAGACACAGACACAGAGGCAGAGACAGAGACAGGGGCAGACACATAGACATACACAGGGACAGACACCGAGACAGACACAGACACAGACACAGACACAGAGACAAAGAAAGAGACAGACAGAGACAGACACAGACACATACACAGAGACAGACACATACACAGACACAGACACAGACACAGAGACAGAGACAGAGGCAGAGACACAGACAGACACAGAGACAGAGACAGAGACACAGACAGAGACAGAGACAGAGACAGAGACAGACACAGAGACAGAGACAGACACAGATCCAATGATACAGATACAGCTACAGACAGACGGACGGACAGGCGGACGGATAGACAGACACAGACATAGGCACTCTCAGACTGTGTAAACACTGCTCTCTCTCTCCTCATCTCTGACTGACAGGTCAGAGGTGAGGCGCCCCCGGCCGTCCCGGCATGTGGAATGTATGTGTGTGTGTGTGTGTGTGTGATTGTGTGTGAGACATGTGATCATCAGTCCCTGCGTGAGAACACAGGGACACAGACAGAGGCGCCGTTCAGGCCTCAGCTCCATACTAGTGGCTCGGCCCACATGGCTAAAGGCTTTCATTGTCCTCTGGAATATGAATATGGGCCACAGAGTTAGGAATCTGTCCTGTCCCGGAGAATAGACTTCAGATAGATAGGAGCACCCACTGGAGAGGGTTATGGAGACACACATACACAAATAATAAATGACGCCCACACACACACACACACACACACACACACACACACACACATACACACACACAGCAATAGCACAGACACAGAAATGTACAGGCAGTGTAGAGCAGAGCTCCCACTCCCTTTCAGCCCATTATGAGAGGTCCATATCCAGCCAGAACCAGGCCATCTGACCAAGTGATTAATGGGCGGTACAGGAGCACTGCTAGGGGTCAGAGTTCAGCTGTGTCTGGGTTCAGGGGTCACGGCTATGTGGGGCAGCAACACTGTAGCACTGTAGCCCACAGACTCTCATGAATATCACATCAGCTATGGAGGGAGGGATGGAGAACAGGATGGAGGGATAGAGAGGAAAACAAAAGGGAAAGAGTGCATCAGAAAAAGAGAAGGAGAGAGGGGGAACAAGGGAGTGAGGCGAGGAGAAAGAGAGTCCTGTGAGGCTGGACAAAGAGGGCCTTTATAGTGGTGAGGGTTATAAATGGCCGTTTTATTCATGGTTTCCCTACACACTGAGAAGAGCTCCCCCAGGACTCTTTAACCGGCTAGATGTGTATGTGTGTGTGAAATTTTCTCTCCCACTTTCGCTCCCTCTCTTTCATCCTCTGCTAGTGCTGAGCGATTAACCAAAATGTTGGTTATTTTTCATTTTTTAAACAACTAATTGATCATTTCCTTCAGGTTTTTTCTGTGAGCGCGGTGCGCAGTTTCTCTAGAGATAAATCAGATCAAGCCTGAACTGTGCGATTTTGTAGGGAGTTGGTTTCCAAAGGCCAATATTATACATAGTTTAGCGCAGAAAATGTGTTAATTAACTACAATGACCATAATCCATTGCGCCTACTTGTCCATTCTGAGATGGAGAGAAGAGAGAAGAATGCGATCGAGAGGGATAGAGAGCAGTTGCTTCGTGAGGTATCTCTACCTGAAAATAAAGTATTCCTTATTTACATTGAAGAACTACTAAAATAGTGATTTTTCAGACAGCATAGGCAGCAGCTCTATAGAGATGAGATGATGACTTGGAATGAAATACTAAAGTCACCAAATAGGCCTAAAACAAATGTAATATATACAGTAATGTTCAGTCACTGCCATCATGGGACTATTATTCATTGTTTTATTCTGTGTTACAGCATTCAACCCACATAATGCATAGTGCATTTAATATCCCAAAGAATAATCAAAACCGAAATCGAAAACTGTGATAATTTTTTTATAATCTAAACGAAACTTGAACTAACTACAAAAGACACTAATCGCTCAGCACTACCCTCTGCTCTAACATTCACAAACACACACGCACATACAAAATGCTCATACACGCAAACACGCAAACACGCAAACACGTGCACAAACACTCACACACACAAACACACACACACACTTACACGTTGGTCTGACCATACGTTGGTCTGACCAATCGGAATCTATGCTTAAAAATTGTTTTGATCATGTGGACTGGGAATGTTTCCGGTTCGCCTGTGAGAATAGTATCGATGTATACACTGACTCGGTGACTGGGTTCATCAGGAAATGCTTAGAAGATGCTGTTCCCACTGTGATGATTATTTAAAACGTATCCAAACCAAAAACCGCAGATAGATGGTAGCATTCGCGCAAAACTGAAAGCGCGAACCACCACATTTAACCACGGCAAGGTGACTGGGAACATGGACGTGTGTAAACAGACCATCTATGACCTCCGTAAGGTCATCAAAGAGGCAAAACGACAGTACAGGGACAAAGGAGAGTCGCAATTCAACAGCTCAGACACGAGACGTATGTGGCAGGGAAAATAACATTGACAGGGCCACAGTGGAGAGCGTCAAAAGCTAAAAGTTCCTCTGCGTGCACATCACTGACAACCTGAAATGGTCCCTTCACACAGACAGCGTGGTGAAGAAGGCGCATCAGCGCCTCTTCAACCTCAGGAGGCTGAAGAAATTTGGCTTGGCCCCTAAGATCCTCACAAACTTCTACAGATGCACCATTGTGAGCACCCTGTCGGGCTGTATCACCGTCTGGTACGGCAACTGCACTGTGCACAACCGCAGGGCTCTCCAGAGGGTGGTGCGGTCAGCCCAACACATCACCGGGGGAACACTGCCTGCCCTCCAGGACATCTACAGCACCCAGTGTCACAGGAAGGCCAAGAAGATCATCAAGGACCTCAGCCACCCGAGCCACGGCCTGTTCACCCCACTACCATATAGAAGGTAGAGACAGTACTGGTGCATCAAAGCTGGAACTGAGAGAATGAGAAACAGCTTCGATCTCCAGGCCATCAGATTGTTAAACAGTCACCACTAGCCGGCCTCCGCCCAGTACCCTGCCCTGAACCTTAGTCACTGTTACTAGCTGGCTACCACCCGGTACTCTACCCTGCACCTTAGAGACTGCTGTCCTATGTACATAGAGTCATTGAACACTGGTCACTTTAATAATATTTACATACTGTTTCACCCACATATACTGTATTCTAGTCATGGCTCATATTGCTAGGTATTACTGCACTGTTGGATCTAGAAACACAAGCATTTCACTGCACCTGTGATAAAATCTGCAAATCTGTGAAAGTGACCAATAAACTGTGATTTGATTCGATTTAAATTTGACACACACACACACACCTGGATATGCACTGATGCAAATGATTCACAATGTGGACACATTTCACTCACTGCTAATCATTACCCATGAAGAACACACAGCACAGAGACCCCCTCTCCCCATTTCCCATTTCACAAACAAACTTTTCTCTGCGTGCTAGCTAGCTAATAATCAGTGTTGCAGAGGATAGTTTAGCTTTCACCGCTAACTCCCATGCTGTCTCAGATGCTATTTAGCGTTAGCTGCTAGCTACTACTCAGTGTTGCAGAGGCAAGTTGAGCTGTGTGAGTAGTGTATCATGACAGCTCTGTGTGTTATTTCCTCATGCTACACGTAGCTGACTGGGAGAGAGCAAAACGTACAACAGCAGATGTTTAGTTAGGTATGTCTGGCATCGCTGGAGACATTCCTCTCCGGGCTCCATTGGCAGAGCACTACACACAAGCAGCACAGACACACCCACATGCACACACACACACACACACACACACACACACACACACACACACACACACACACACACACACACACACACGCCACAAACACATGCCACAAACACATGCCACACATGCACATAGACCCCCCCCCCCCCCCCCCCCCCCCTTCCCACACACACAAACAAACAGACAAATACTCTTGTTCCCTTTCCAATAATTCCCAACCCCCCACACCCCCCTAGCCCCGGACGCAACACCTACACATTTTCCAATATATCTAACGTGGTGGTAATCACCATTGTAAACCTTGTGTCATTGTGGGGACACATATAATTAAAAGGGGATTATGAGACGGAAGGCCCAGATACCATACGCGTGTAATTAACATTCAGACAATGTGGCGGTGCTGTGGCGGAAACACCGAGAAAACACCTGTGTGTGTGTGAGCGGGATTAGCCCTGTCAAATTAACTAAGAGTCGAGTAGACATCAGCCAATCAACCGCAGCACAGAGATGGCTATTGTGGGGGACAGAGACAATCAACGCCAACATGAAGAGCACGACTCAGTAAATGGTCTAAATCGAACAATGTGACAGTCAAAGTTGACATCATAGCAGGATGAGAATCTATGGCTCTGGGTTAGATTGCTAAATTCTATTCATGGCTCTGGGACTGCTATAGTCTAGGTATGGGTCTAGGTTAGACTGGTCTGGTCTAATGATGATCTAATGGATGGAAGGGAAGCTGCTAGATGCATGATGCTCTTTAAAGGCCTTGGGATCTGGGTTTGACTGCTATAGTCTAGGTATGGCTCAGAGATAGACTGCTCTGGTCTAATGATGATCTAATGGAGAGAGGTGGAGCTGCTAGATGCATGATGCTCTTTAAAGGCCCTGGGACATTAAAAGGTGAAACTCTAAATGGAGATGACCTTTCTCTTTTATCTTCTCCAAGATGCATGTATGCATAAGGCCTACTGACATGGGCCACTATATCTGTGTGCGTGTGTATGTGTGTGTGTGTGTGTGTGTGTGTGTGTGTGTGTGTGTGTGTGTACACTCTCATCCACACATTCTAGCCCAAACACTAAAACACATAGTGGTGAACTATCCCTTTAAGAGGTGATTCTCTAAATGGAGATAACCTTTCAGTGTTATCTCCTGTATGATTAAGAGGCACTTAAGAAGTGTGTGTGTGTGTGTGTGTGTGTATGTGTGTGTGTTAATGCCAAGGGGGAAACTAGCATTAACCAAACAGCTCTGAGATGAGGTCACAGGGAGAGGTGGTCAGGAAGATATTTTATTATGTGTTAGCCTTACAACATTAGCTGGTGGGTAAGTAGTGGTGGTTAGTTATATTGGAGCAGCTAGAAAATAATGGTGGTTAGCTATAGTGGAGGAGTTAAAGTGTCTGCTGGTTGTCATCTCTCCCTGGTATTTAACTGGTTCTGTGGGGCTCAGTTGGTAGAGCAAGGTGCTTGCAATGGAGGTGTTGTGGGTTCAATTCCCGCTGGGGCCACCCATACAAGAATGTATCCACGCACTACTGTAAGCAACTTTAGATAAAAGCATTTCTGTTTAGTTAGCAATGACATGCTGAAGCTTCTTCAAACCTGCTTTTCTATATGCCTAGATCAGGCACTGCTGCCCCCAAGGACTAAAGCGTTATCAAATCTTGAGTTGAAGACACTTTTGAGTAGGGTTGCAAATGGAGGGTATATTACTGGAAAAGTTTACCAGAAAACTACCAGAATCTGTGTATCTTTCAAGGATTTTATGTAATGATCAAAAGGCATCTAGTGGCCCTTTTGGGTACTTCAGATTATCACAGGTGTCTGTAATCATCTCTGGCCCTTTGTGTGGCCTTATCACATGTTAAATATATGAAATAATAAAAAAATGACATTAAAAAATGACATAGCTGTAAAACATTATCCTAAATCAAACCATCAACTTAGTGAATACCATTGGTGTTTAATATAAGGGTTTCAGCATGAAATATCCTTTATACACTACCAGTCAAAAGTTTAGACACACCTACTCATTCAAGGGTTTTTCTTTTTTTTAAACTATTTTTTACATTGTAGCATAATAGTGAAGACATCAAAACTATGAAATAACACATATGGAATCATGTAGTAACCAAAAAAGTTTAAACAAATCAAAATATATTTTATATTTGAGATTCTTCAAATAGCCAACCTTTGCCTTGATGACAGCTTTGCACACTCTTGGCATTCTCTCAACCAGCTTCATGAGGTAGTCACCTGGAATGCATTTCAATTAACAGGTGTGCCTTCTTAAAAGTTAATTTGTGGAATTTCTTTCCTTCTTAATAAGTTTAAGCCAATCAGTTGTGTTGTGACAAGGTATGGGGGGTATACAGAAGATAGCCCTATTTGGTAAAAGACCAAGTCCATATTATGGCAAGAACAGCTCAAATAAGCAAATAGAAATGACTGTCCATCATTACTTTAAGACATGAAGGTCAGTCAATACGGAACATTTCAAGCACTTTGAAAGTTTCTTCAAGTGCAGTCGCAAAAACCATCAAGCGCTATGATGAAACTGGCTCTCATGAGAACCGCCACAGGAATGGAAGACCCAGAGTTACCTCTGCTGCAGAGGACAAGTTCATTAGAGTTACTAGCCTCAGAAATTGCAGCCCAAATAAATGCTTCAAAGTTTAAGTCACAGACACATCTCAACATCAACTGTTCAGAGGGGACTGTGTGAATCAGGCCTTCATGGTCTAATTGCTGCAAAGAAACCACTACTAAAGGACACCAATAAGAAGAAGAGACCTGCTTGGGCCAAGAAACACAAGCAATGGACATTAGACCGGTGGAAATGTGTCCTTTGGTCTGGAGTCCAAATTTGAGATTTGTGATTCCAACCGGCGTGTCTTTGTGAGAAGCGGTGTGGGTCAATGGATGATCTCCGCATGTGTAGTTCCCACCGTAAAGCATGGAGGAGGAGGTGTTATGATGTGGGGGTGCTTTGCTGGTGACACTGTCTGTAATTTATTTAGAATTCAAGGCACACAGCATTCTGCAGCGATACGCCATCCCATCTGGTTTGGGCTTAGTGGGACTATCATTTGTCTTTTAACAGGACAATGACCCAACACATCTCCAGGCTGTGTAAGGGCTATTTTACCAAGAAGGAGAGTGATGGTGTGCTGCATCAGATGACCTGGCCTCCACAATCCCCCGACCTCAACCCAATTGAGATGGTTTGGGATGAGTCGGACGGCAGAGTGAAGGAAAAGCAGCCAACAAGTGCTCAGCATATGTGGGAACTCCTTCAAGACAGTTGGAAAAGCATTCCAGGTGAAGCTGGTTGAGAGAATGCCAAGAGTGTGCAAAGCTGTCATCAAGGCAAAGGGTGGCTATTTGAAGAATCTCAAATATAAAATATATTTTGATTTGTTTAACACTTTTTTGGTTACTACATGATTCCATATGTGTTATTTCATAGTTTTGATGTCTTCACTATTATTCTACAATGTAGAAAATAGTAAAAATAAAGATAAAGTATGAAAATGTATGCACTCACTAACTGTAAGTCGCTCTGGATAAGAGTGTCTGCTAAATGACTATAATGTAAATGTAATAAACCCTTGAATGAGTAGGTGTGTCCTAACTTTTGACTGGTACTATATATATATATATATACACACAGTATATATATTTTATTACAAACTTTTCTTTATTTCACTATGTCAATATGTATTCGTTGTCAGTGTTTTGCTGTCAAACTGGTAGCAGTTATGAACACAGTCAATAGTTGGAAGAGTTGCAGAGTTTATTGAAAATAATGCAACTGTTGATTAGATGATTTTATTATTAATTAGGCTATTTTTATTTAACCATATGGTTTATCTACTAGAAACTCATGGAAAGTATGGACACACATATAATAAATAAATGCTATTTATTCAAGTATAAATTACCAAAGTTACGATAGATTGCCATAGATCTTCTGTTAATTACCAAAATAACTGAAGATTCCGGTAACTTTGGTAAATTCCCGGTAGCTTTGCAACCCTATTGATGAGGATGTTGAGTGGTTGTTAAGTTTCATAAGAGGCTGTTTCTCATTGACTATACAAACTGAATGGAGACTGAATGTAATGTAGAGGCCCATTCTCTTGGTACCATACATTCTAATAAAGCCCATTGATGAAGAGGATATTGTGTGGAAACATGGTTTGTGAATAGGGAGTAGCATTCCTATCTGAAGATGACATACTGCCAACAGATGTCTACTTTATGAGATGTTCTACTTGACTCTCACACAATAAATCTGAATAGACGTCTCATTTTTGGGGATGAGCAATTTCTTCATTGTATTGATGTGTGATCTCACAGGGAGGAGGAAGGAGAATGGTGTTCACACACACGTTTGTGTGTGTGGGTGTGTGTGTGTGAGAGAGAGAGAGCTCCCTGTCTTCTGACCTCAGGGATATTATCTCCTCAGCGTACAACTCTCTCATGAACCATGAATAAAGAACAGCCGTATACGTCTCTGTTCTCTCTGCTGGAATGGCATTGATGATATTCTGTTGTTCCCACGCATCTGTCCTTAGAAAGAGGGGGGGGGGGGGGGGGGTATAGGTAGCAAAAGGACCCCATCCCACCCACATATGTCACTCAAACTATGACAGACTGACAGATAATAAAATTATCTCAGCAGCACATCACATTTGATCTGGATAACCAATCATAACAATATCGTATAACCAATCATAACAATAACGTATGCCTCAGCAGCACCAATGGAGATACAGTATATCACTGTGGGGGAAAAGGAACTCAGTCCATTCCTGTTGAAACCAGTAAGGATGGATGGGACTAAGGTTAGGTAGATAAGGTAGGATATAGGTTTTGATTGGTGCTGGGATTAAGACTGGGGACAGTTTAGTGTTTTGATGGTGTGGATTAGGCTGGGGCTAGTCTACCAAACTATTCACAGATTTGGGAGGAGGTGTGATTCATTCCCTTCAGGCCAGCAAGCTCCAGCCGTCCCCTCCACATCCCAACCCCTCTCAACAATAAGTGGATGAATAGGAAAGACCACAGCACCACACAACTCGTATTGTGCCATGCACATACAGGATACAGACTGTACATTACCTGCTCCCAATCTATTTCATGGATGGAGAGCGAGTAACATTCCCTCTTACACACCCTGCTATAGCAGTTCAGCTGATAAACAGTGTGGTGGAACGCATTCAGAGTTTGCCAAGTCCACACGCACACACACGAATATGGCAGATAAAAGCGCAGACTGTTGTTCACACGCCAGCTGTTTACTCCTGTCAGGAGCCATAAAAACAACGAGTCACTTTGACAAAAAAAACGTGGTTTCTCTATCCGTGTGTCACTCTTTCTCCCTCCTTTCCTCCATCTCTCTCTCTCCCTTCTCTCTCTCCCCCCGCTTTCCCTCCCCTGCTTTCTCTCCCTCCCCCACTCTCCCCCTTCCCTCTCCTCTCTCTTACCCTCTCCCTCTCTCTCCCTCCTTCCCCCTCTCTCTCCCTCTAAACAGCGTGCCGTATGGCCCTGGCGGAGGAGGATAGATAGTTCTAGAAGCTGACAAACTCTATAACGCTCATTAAACACAAATCTACCGCCGTAGAAATGTTGTCTTTCAGATGTGTCAGTCAGTCTGTGGCGATGCAGAGAGCCGCTCTGTGAGTCTCATTCTATTTTCTCTTTCTCAATCAACGCCTTGGCCACCATTCAACCCTTTAGTTTGATGAGTATAATACTGGAGTGGGGATGCTGTAAGTACAATGGGTTGCAAGCTGTTTACAGACAGACAACCATGTAATGATCACTTTACATTGATATGCACAGATGGATAGATACTGGTCTGGAACTGACCCAAAAGTTGATTTATTTCAGCATATCTTTACCCAAATCAAGTTTACAGTGTTTATGTGAGACTTTGCATGGCCCATCAATTTATAGAGTACCATGGATGTTAGTCATAGTTTTGGTAGATACTGTAATTAGACACTGTTGAGCGAAGACTGCAGTAAGGTGTAAACTATTCTGAGCGCCTGTGAAAACCTGTTTTTAGAAATGAGACACATTGCCATTTGCAGGCAAGTGGGATATGGAGGCTGCTCACACACGCGCACGCACACACACACACACAGTCTTCACACACACACACACACACACACACACACACACACACACACACACACACACACACACACACACACACCACATGCATCCACCGGCGCGCACACACACATTTTATCTCCTGTTAGGGCCTATAAATATTTCATACTATAATGGCAGTTATTTTTTGATATATATTTTTTATCGTATCTCAAATGGAGTCATTTGGTTTCTTATTCTAATAGTTATAATTTCCATACTATAGATTTCATTAATTGTTTCTTTCCAATTTCTTATTTGTGGTTTCAGCCAGTTTCTAGTTATCTGTTTAAGTTCTGGTATTCTCAGAATTCTGAAGAGACACTTATCAGAGTGAAGGACCAGTGGATGAGGGGTTCTCATGTATTCTGGATTTAGAGAAAGTGAACGTTTGAACGTATTATCCAAGACTTTGTATACTTCGGTCCAGAAATGATTAAGGACTGGGCATGAGCTCTCCTCACGGTTACACCAGCAACTTTGTGTGATATCACGGTTGTATTTTGTTTGTATTATAGGATTTATGAAAAATCTTGACTGAATTTTCCAAGAATATTCCCTCCAATGTAGAGAGTTGGTTGTCTTGGACGTGTTTCTAGATATGTCCTCCCAGTCCTCTTGGGCTATTACTATGTGCAGTTGAAGTCGGAAGTTTACATACACTTAGGTTGGAGTCATTAAAACTCGTTTTTCAACCACTCCACACATTTCTTGTTAACAAACTATAATTTTGGCAAGTCGGCTAGGAGATCTACTTTGTGCATGACACAAGTAATTTTTCCAACAATTCTTTTTGGATGCATTGTGTTTTGGTGATCTTTGTCCAGACCTTTATACTGTTATTTAAAAAGGTATGTTCTATCTTCCTAGTATGTGTATTGATTGTCTTCATAAATATAGTTGTACTTACTAGTTTTTCCATTTGTTGGAGTTCCATCTGTCTCCATTTAGCTGTTGATGCCGGTTCATCCATACAATAATTGATTTTAGCTGGGCGGCTATGTAATAATTAATTAGGTTTGGTAATGCTAGTCCCCCTGCTTGTTTACGTTGTTTGATTGTTTTAAGTTTGACACTGGCTTTTCTTCGTCCCCAAATACATTTACTGTCCCACTGTTTAAAAGTGTTTGGAGTAATAGTTATTGGTAGAGTCTTGAACAGATCAATACAAACCTTGGGAGGAAATTCATTTGAATAGTTTCAATTCTTCCTAAAAGGTACTCATTTCCATCTTTGTAGATCCTGTTAAAGTTACAGTGCATTCGGAAAGTATTCAGACCCCTTCCCTTTTTCCACATTTTGTTACAGCCTTATTCTAAAATTGATTAAATAAAAAAAATCCTCATCAATCTACACACAATACCCCATAATGACAAAGCGAAAACAGGTTTTTAGAAATTTCTGCACATTTATTAAAAATACAAAAACAGAAATACCTTATTTACATAAGTATTCGGACCCTTTGCAATGAGACTCGAAATTAAGCTCAGGTGCATCCTGTTTCCATTTATCATCTTTGAGATGTTTCTACAACTTGATTGGAGTCCACCTGTGGTAAATTCAATTGATTGGACATGATTAGGAAAGGCACACACCTTTCTATAAAAGGTCCCACAGTTGACAGTGCATTTCAGAGCAAAAACCAAGCCATGAGGTCGAAGGAATTGTTTGTAGAGCTCTGAGACAGGATTGTGTCGAGGCACAGATCTTGGGAAGGGTACTAAAACATTTCTGCAGCATTGAAGGTCCCCAAGAACACAGTAGCCTCAGTAGCCTCCAAATTCGGAACCACCAAGACTCTTCTTAGAGCTGGCTGCCCGGACAAGCTGAGCAATCGGGGGAGAAAGGCCTTGGTCAGGGAGGTGACCAAGAACCTGATGGTCACTCTGACAGTGCTCCAGAGTTCCTCTGTGGAGATGGGAGAACCTTCCAGAAGGACAACCATCTCTGCAGCACTCCACCTATCAGGCCTTTATGGTAGTGGCCAGACTGAAGCCACTCCTCAGCAAAATGCACATGACAGCCCGCTTGGAGTTTGCCAAAGGGCGCCTAAAGGACTCTCAGATCATGAGAAACAAGGTTCTCTGGTCTGATGAAACCAAGATTGAACTCTTTGGCCTGAATGCCAATCGTCACAACTGGAGGAAACCTGGCACCATCCCAACGGTGAAGCACGATGGTGGCAGCATCATGCTGTGGGGATGTTTTTCAGCGGCAGGGAGACTAGAACGGAGCAAAGTACAGAGAGATCCTTGATGAAAACCTGCTCCAGAGTGCTCAGGACCTCAGACTGGGGCAAAGGTTCCCCTTCCAACAGGACAACAACCCTAAGCACACAGCCAAGACATCGCAGCGGTGGCTTCGGGACAAGTCTCTGAATGTCCTTGAGTGGGCCAGTCAGAGCCCGGACTTGAACGCGATCGAACATCTCTGGAGAAACCTGAAAATAGCTGTGCAGCAACGCTCCCCATCCAACCTGACAAAGCTTGAGAGGATTTGCAGAGAAGAATGGAAGAAATTCCCCAAATACAGTTGTGCCAAGCTTGTAGCGTCATACCCAAGAAGACTCGAGGCTGTAATCGCTGCCAAAGGTGCTTCAACAAAGTACTGAGTAAAGGGTCTGAATACTTACGTAAATGTGATATTTCCATTTATTTATTTTTTATACATTTGCAAAAATATCTAAAAACCTGTTTTTGCTTAATCATTATGGGATATTGTGTGTAGATTGAAGAGGGGGGAGAAAACAATTTAATCCATTTTAGAATTAGGCTGTAACGTAACAAAATGTGGAAAAAGTAAAGGGGTCTAAATACTTTCCGAATGCACTGTATGCACGTGTGCGCCCACACACACACACACACACTCACACTCACACTCACGCATACTTACACAGACACACGCAGACAGACACACACAAAGTCATGTTTACATTACTTGTCAGGACCTTTTGGGGAGTAAACATTGATTCCCATTCAAAATCCTATTTTCCTGAAACCCTAACTCTAACCCTAACCTTAACCCTAATCTCAACCCAAAACCCCTAACCTAACTCTAACTCCTAACCTTACCCCTAACCTTAATCTTAATCCTAACACACACACACACACACACAAAGTCACACAGACTTACACTTACAGTACACAGACACACAAACACACACACACACACACTCACTCACTCACACAGACACACACACACTCACTCACACAGACACACATAGACACACACACTCATCCACTCACTCACTCACACACACACACAGTCACACAGACACACAGTCACACAGACTTACACTTACAGTACACACACACACACACACACACACACACACACTAGAGACCGGCCACATCACGCCGGCCACATCAATTCCGAGCCCCACCCATGACCCGTCTAGAGGACAGATCTTTCTCTGCAAGCCGACCCACCGGCATAGAATTGTTCAGAGAGCCGCCAAATAACATAAAAATGAATGTAATTGTTTTCATGACTCCAGAGTAGTAGGATATTATTCCCCTCCCTGCATTAAAGACAATTTTTTACAATCACTTTGGCACTCATTTCAGAACCTTGACGTCATTTTTCAAAACTCTAGACACAAAACTCAAAACGGTCATCACTTGTAACACAGGCTGTTCAATGTTCAAAACATTGCATTGTGCATTCATATCTTTAAAGAAATCTTGCACTTGCACAATCATTGGTTCAAAAAACAAATTTATTGTGAAATACCAATGAAACGTTAATTTAGATCACCCACACACAAGCAACCGATAGTTTCACTGTGTCATTGTTCGTACAATCATTAAATATTGTAGTACAAAATAGGTGATACATGTTTCATTATGGTACTACATGTAAATACATCCCTGTAAAAGTACTGCAGTAGTAGAGAGAATACTACAGACACAGTGGAATCATTGAACAAAATCTGAAATATATTGATGAAAAACAATACAGTACTGTAAAACATCAAATGCAGTGTTCCTCAACTTGCTTGCTTGTACTGTAAAAAGCTAAACATAGGAGTGATTACTGTACTTCTAAATTTTCATCAACTCTGTCTTGTGGATTTGGTCACAGGTTCTCATCTACATCACAATGGATGTTTTCATTTGCCAAACATCTTGGGAAAAACCTTTGGGCATGGCGAATCCAGGCCTGACACTGGTCTGCCGTGATGTCATTGCATGCGTCATCCATGGCCTGGAAAATAGTGACTTGTTCATGAGGGCGCCTATCATAAACCTTCCATCTGGGGAAAATTTCCTCAATCGGGTTAGGGAAAGGAGAGTATGGGGGTAAATACAGGGTGGTAAATTGTGCATGGGCCTGAAACCATGCTTGCACCATATGAGCATGGTGGAACCTGACATTATCCCACACAATGACATAGGTCACGCCATCAGCTCTACAGACCTGATCGAGCTCATCAAGGAAGGTTACAAGGAGAGCTGCATTATATGATCCAATACGAGGTCTGCGTCCCACCACACCATCTTCTGATATAGCCACACACATGGTAATGTTGGCCCCACGTTGTCCAGGTACTTGGATGGTTGCCCGCTGGCCAATGAAATTCCGACCTCTCCTCCTTGTCTTGGCCAGGTTAAAGCCTGCTTCATGCAAATATATGAATTTGTGATGGTTGTCATCAGCATCCAGCTCCATCACCCTCTTACTGATTACTGTACAATGTAGAATTATTAGGGAATTTTATTACAACAGCCATGTTGAAACTGAACATACCTGAACATACTCAGTCCTCATTTGCTTCACTCTGTCTGCATTTCTTTCAAAAGGCACACGGTATAGTTGTTTTAAAGACACCTGGTGCCTTTTCAGCATGCGTGCAATAGTCAGCAAACTTATGGATTCCACATTGTTAAACATGTCTTCATTGTCCAAGATATGCTGGCAAATTTCTGTAAGGCAAATATAATTTCTGGCCCGAACCAAATCGACCACAGCCTGCTCTTGTTGGTCAGTCAGAATTTTGCCTCTGCCTCCCCTATTTGGCCTAGTCTCAATTCTACAGGGAACATTACAGTAAGAAGACACTTGGTCACATCACCTACTCTGTGATACACATTGGTATGCAGTCATTTGACAATTGAGAGTAGCATAATGTTTAGTGCATGCTGACGACTTACCGGTTCTCATTGATTATTGATTATTACTGATTATTGAGGCCACACTTCACCTTCTGAGGTTTGGTTGTATCATTGTAGCCGCCTCAGTCATTGTCATGCCATGATTTATGACATGGTCTACAACTATTGCTCGGATTTCATTGGACACTCTTTGCTGTTGCTGCCTCTGTCTTGGTCCGTGGCCTTGTCCTCTACCACGTTCCCCCACACCTCTCAAACGAGGCCCACGACCACCTCTCAGAAGGGGTGCTAGTCCCCTGCCATTCCTTTGACCAACACGTCTTTTTGACCAAAACAAGGCCTTTACATTCAATATTGTTTAGATAATCAAATAGTTTAATTGAAAATTAAACAATTCCCAGAATCTAATATGCAAAAATGCATTTATTTAGTAGGCTATTCTCAAACTTTTACCAGCCGCAGCGGTTTAAACTTGATTTTGCCTGCGTATGGTCTAAATGAACGAAAGCCTGAATTAACGTAATAATTAACTGATAATACACTGAATTAGCCTATCGTAAACAAATACCTGCTTGCACTTTTTGCAGGCTGTGTAGCAATCTAACGGGTTGTAGTCCACAATGACTTTTAAACCAAAATGGGGATTTCACCTGTTTCCACAATGGTATATTTCATCACTTTTATTTTTATTTCTCCGATTACATTAGCCATTTTCACGTGAGCTACAATAGCCAGGGAAAGTAAACTTGGCAACGTATTCTCACGTGGGGGGATGAAACATACGTTTCAGGACCACACAAATAATGGACCGTTCCCTGATCCACTGGGTGCGTGGCTGGTAGCCTATATGTCTGCCTCACCGCTCACAGAATGGAATTTGCAACACAACAAGCTCTTGGGTTTGTAAAAAAAAAAGATATTGATTTAAAACGTTTTCTGACCCGCAATATAATTGTTCTGAACCACAAGCTGACCCGCGGGTTGAAAGACTGTTTTCATTAAACCTGCCAGCTGATTTATTTGTGGTTCAACCAAAGGGAAACACGGAAATATATGACCCGGTGCAGGAATCTAAGACACACACACACAAAGGGTGAAATATGAGCTGTTAAAGCTGTGTGATGGATAGTGATGGTGACACCAGCTGTCAGTGAGCATCAGCCTAGGGCACGATCGCCGTGACAACCACGACACCGACCCCTTGGAGAGATTAGAATCATCCGCCACACACCTGTAACAGAACGCACACACTACGCACACACACCTCGACACCGTGACACTGGCTCTGTCAGCTGACCTCCATCATCATCATCATGGTGAGGAGAGGGGGAGAGGAGAGAGATTGGGAGGGGAGAGATAGAGAGAGTGGAAGAGAGGTACGGAAATGACACTAGGAGAGGACAGGATGAAGGAAACATATGAAAGGAGGAGAGTATGGGAAAGGAGAGAGACCCTAGGAGAGGAAAGAGAGGAGAGTGGAGTAGGGAAAGTAGAGTTGATAGCTGGGGTAGGTTTGATCTGTGGGTCTTTATACCAATCACAGTCATTAGTGTTCTTCCTCTCTACTCTGAGTTTGGCAGGCCCAGATTATACACATCTAACATTCACATCAACTACAGCCACAGTCTGCATAATCACCAGGAACTATCATTTAGCACTTCAGAGATCATCAATGTGTCAGGCGTCAGTGTGTAGCGGTAGGACGGAGTCAGGCGCAGGACACAGAGCTAGTAGACAACGTACTTTACTCGTGAAAATCAATGAACATAATCTGCACGCAGGGAGGACAAATCCCACTCACCAGTCTATGACCTCAAACATAGAACAAACACGCACACAACACAGTGGGAGCCAGAGGGTTAAATAGGGAACAAATCATGAACATAATGGGAACCAGGTGTGTACAATAAAGACAAAACAAGTAGAACACAGAAACATAGATCGGTGGCAGCTATTACTCCGGTGATGACGAACGCCGAAGCCTGCCCGAGCAAGGAGGAGGGGCAGCCTCGGCTGAATTCATGACACCATGTGTCCACGTGTGTGAACATAAGTGTGAGTGCTTGCGAGTATTTGTTAATTTCGTAATCTTGCAAGAATTGGTTAATTTCCTAGTCTCCATTGTGCTGTGTAACGTTGCACTATGAGTGAACTCCTACAGCAGCTGAGTGCCTAGGGGAACAAAGCTCCTCTGGAGATAAGTCCCCCAGAATGAATCCCCTTTATGAAGACACTGCACTGCGTCTGGAAAGCCTGTTTATCTTCCATTAAAGACCCTCACACACTACACACACACAGATAGGAACACACTGAATACATTACACACTAGTCTGGGCTAGTATCACATCATCAAAGGGGATAGGGATAGTGACCACTAGATGATGTGATGTTGACTGGGGAACTGTATTGTAGGGCCACTCATGTATTTAACAGTATCATGTTCTTATTGGACTTGTTCATGTGGTGCCTGATCCGTTTCAAAACGTTTTCTCCTGTTTGCTTCTACTGAGCATGGATGACACTGTCGTTAGTAGCCTACACAGTTAGGTCACTGGAAATACCGTCTTTCTAACCTACTGTTTACTATTGAGGCCTATTGTGCAGCCAATTGTGCTGAACCGGTCGCATCATGTTTGAAAATGACCAACTGATGTCTGGTTGCATTTCCTGTAAATACTTTTCAATATAGGTGCTCATGTTACACATGGAGATATACACATGCTGATTGGATACTGTCATGGTTTGGTGTCCTCACCCAATGTGAGTGAAATTTCAGCAGGTTGTGTTTTAATTTCTACGTCTATTTGCGAGCATTTATAGAAATGCATTCTGGGACAATTCTTCCTTTCACTGCCAATTCAGAGGCAATTCCCCCTAGCAAATGAGAGATGGAGGAGAGAATCTAACTATTACAGCTGGTTTAGTGCTGAATGAGGTGTGTGTGTATTTATGACGTTGTGTGTGTGTGTAGAAAACGATGTATGTATGTATGTGTGTGTGTTTGGAGAGCGATAGAGAGCTGGAGGGAGACAAAGTCATAGAGGAAGAGAGAGTGGTTTGGTTTCTGTGCAACAGTTAATCATGGATGAGGATTGTAATCTTTAATGGCTGTCAATTAAAAGCTAATTAGAGGACGTGAACTCGGCTAGAACTCCCATCTCTGTCGATCCATCGTCACACAGCTGTCACACACACACACACACACTTCTGTCCATCCTAACATATTGTGAGCCTGCCATCATTCTGCCCAGGGAGGACAAAGCAGGTGTTTATTGTCTACCTCATAACAAAGCAGGTCTGAAAAGTCTAAATGAATGATACTCTCATCCTCTTATCTGTCCATGGAGTACGGCCTGATCACAGAAGTAACGACAGACATGGACAGAAAGGGAGGAAAGATAAGAGATAGAGAGAGAAAATTAGAGACCAACAGACGGAGAGACACAGAGAAACAGAGGCAGAGGGACCAAGAGAGAAGAAGGGAGGGAGGAAAGTAAGGAGCGATAAAGAGAGAGAGAGAGAAGGGGAGGGAGGGAGGAAAGAAGGGAGCGATAGAGAGAGAGAGAGAGAGAGAGAGAGAGAGAGAGAGAGAGAAAGAATGAGAGAGAGAGAGAGAGAGAGAAGGGAGGGAGGGAGGAAGGAAAGTAAGGAGCGATAGAGAGAGAGAGCGAGAGAAAGAATGAGAGAATGAGAGAGAGAGCGAGAAAGAGGGAAGAAGTGAGAAAGAGAGCGAAAGTCAGTGTGAGGAGCAGAGGGAGGGGCCACGTGATGATGGTGAATGGCGCAGGGTGTTATTAGAGGTCATCTCTGTGGATTACACAGACAGAGTTCACGGTACACAGGAACCAGGCAATTTACCTCCATGAAAAATAGATGAAGACCTGGAATGAAGTGACAGATGCACTTAGAGAGAGGGATGGACATGGGTTTAGATAGCAGGGAGATAGAGAGAAAACACTGGTGGAGGAGGGTGGGAGATTATGGAGGGTGGGTGTGTGTGTGTGTGGAGTGTGTGTGTAATGTGTGTGTAGGGGGGGTTCGTACCCCCATTTTGTTGACTGAAGACAATTTGGTTTTGACAGCAGATGTTGGATGACCTCACTATTACAGACTGAGCCCAGCTATGATAGGTAGAGGAGTCTGGCAGATCTTAACACACACAGGAACACACACACACTGTGAGCCAGCGTGCATACACACACACACACACACACACACAGAGACTCACACGTCCCACAAGTCCACACTTCCACCCACCCACACCTCCACACGCACATACAGACACACACAGAAAGGGGAACCTGGGTGAGCTTCACACACCCACACATCAAACTCTGAGATAGAGTGTGAAGTACCGTGATAATGTCTGGAGTCATTCTCCCAGCAGGGTCCTCTGTTAAAACAGTAAAAACATCCCACTGAATGTCAGCCTTTGTTTTTACATTCTTATGAGAGACAAAAGAGAATTGGAGACAGCTGGTAATGGTCCGACAGAGCCCTCCGCCGCTGGTATGATCTAAAAGCATTTAGGGCCTGTCACAGATGAGATGGGAACAGACAAATATACCGGCTCAATCTACTGTTTCACTGCTTTACTGCTGCTTGTAGCATCACCGATTGTCATGCGTCAGCGTGTAGCGGTAGGACGGAGTCAGGCGCAGGACACAGAACTTAGTAAACAACGTACTTTACTAGACAACAGTAACAGAGCATATCTTCCACGCAGGAAAGAAAAATACCAGCTCACAAGAAAGACAGCAAAACAACGAACAATCACGCACAACACATGAGGAAACCAGAGGGTAAAATAGGGAAACAAATTAACGTGATGGAAATCAGGTGTGTGCAATCAAGACAAAACAAGTGGAACACAGAAACATGGATCGTTGGCAGCTAGTACTCCGGTGACGACGAACGCCGAAGCCTGCCCGAGCAAGGAGGAGGGGCAGCCTCGGCTGAATTCGTGACAGTACCCCCCCCCCTTCCTTGACGCGCGGCTCCAGCCGTGCGCCGACACCGGCCTCGGGGACGGCCAGGAGGATGCGGAGCAGGGCGAGTCGGATGACGACGGTGGAAATCCCTCAACAGGGAGGGATCGAGGATGTCCCTCCTAGGAACCCAGCACCGTTCCTCCAGACCGTACCCCTCCCACTCCACGAAATACTGCAGGCCCCCCACCCGATGCCTTGAATCCAGGATGGCCCGGACCGAGTACGCCGGTGCCCCCTCGAGGTGCGTGGGGGTGGAGGAACCTCCCGCACCTCAGACTCCTGGAGCGGACCAGCTACCACCGGCCTTAGGAGACACACATGGAACGAGGGGTTAATACAGTAATCAGGAGGGAGATGTAATCTATAACATACCTCGTTCAATCTCCTCAGGACTTTAAATGGCCCCACAAACCGCCGACCCAGCTTCCGGCAGGGCAGGCAAAGGGGCAGGTTTCGGGTCGAGAGCCACTGCGGTGGCGGTCGGTGCTCACCTTCTGTCGCCTGATAGCCCGTTGCAGGCATACATGGGCAGCGTTCCAGGTCTCCTCCGAGTGCCGAAACCATTCATCCACCGCAGGTGCCTCGATCTGGCTCTGATGCCATGGTGCCAGGACCGGCTGATAACCTAGTACACACTGAAATGGAGACAGGTCAGTAGAGGAGTGGTGGAGGGAGTTTTGGGCCATCTCTGCCCAGGGGATGTACACCGACCAATCCCCCGGCTGGTCCTGGCAATATGACCACAGAAACCTACCCACATCCTGGTTTACTCTCTCCACCTGCCCATTACTCTCAGGGTGAAACCCTGAGGTCAGGCTGATCGAGACCCCCAGATGGTCCATGAACGCCCTCCAGACCCTTGATGTGAACTGGGGACCCCGATCAGACACTATATCCTCAGGTACCCCGTAGTGCCGGAAGACGTGTGTAAACAGGGCCTCAGCAGTCTGTAGGGCCGTAGGGAGACCGTGCAAAGGAATGAGACGGCAGGACTTAGACAACCGATCCACAGCGACTAAGATTGTGGTATTCCCCTGTGACGGGGGGAGATCCGTAACAAAATCCACCGATAGGTGTGACCACGGCCATTGTGGAACGGGTAGATGTTGTAATTTCCCTCTGGGCAGGTGTCTAGGTACCTTGCACTGGGCGCACACCGAGCAGGAGGTAACATATACCCTCACGTCCTTAGCTAAAGTAGGCCACCAGTACTTCCCACTAAGACAGCGCACTGTCCGACCGATACCAGGATGACCAGAAAAGGGTGACGTATGAGCCCAATAGATCAGTCGATCGCGGACATCAGACGGAACGTACACATGACCTACTGCACACTGGGGGGGAGTGGGCTCTGTGCGTAACGCCCGCTCGATGTCCGCGGCAACCGCCCATACCACCGGTGCCACCAGACAAGAAGCCGGAAGTATGAAAGTGGGCTCCCTGGACCACTCCTTTGTGTCATACAGTCGGGACAGAGCGTCTGCCTTAGCATTCTGGGAACCTGGTCTGTACGAGAGGGTGAAAACAAAACGTGTGAAAAACATGGCCCACCTTGCCTGGCGAGGATTTAGTCTCCTCGCCGCCCGGATGTACTCCAGATTGCGGTGGTCAGTCCAAATGAGAAAAGGGTGTCTTTCCCCCTCAAGCCAATGTCTCCAAGCCTTCAGAGCCTTAACAACAGCTAACAGCTCCCGGTCCCCCACATCATAGTTTCGCTCCGCCGGGCTAAGCCGTTTCGAAAAAAAAGCACAGGGGCGGAGCTTTGGTGGCGTACCCGAGCGCTGAGAAAGTACAGCTCCTATCCCAGCCTCGGATGCGTCCACCTCGACTATGAATGCTAAGGAAGGATCCGGATGAGCTAGCACGGGAGCCGAGGTGAACAGAGCCTTCAGGTGACCAAAAGCCCTGTCCGCCTCAGCTGACCACTGCAGGCGCACCGGTCCCCCCTTCAGCAAGGAGGTAATGGGAGCCGCTACCTGACCAAAGCCCCGGATAAACCTCCGGTAGTAGTTGGCAAACCATAAGAATCGCTGCACTTCCTTTACCGTGGTTGGAGTCGGCCAATTACACATGGCTGAAATGCGGTAATTCTCCATCTCCACCCCTGACGCGGACAGGCGGTATCCTAAGAAGGAGACGGACTGTTGAAAGAACAGACATTTCTCAGCCTTGACGTACAAGTCATGTTCCAACAGTCGACCAAGCACCCTGCGCACCAGGGACACATGCTCGGGCCGTGTAGCGGAGTAGATGAGAATATCATCTATATACACCACTACACCCTGTCCGTGCAGGTCCCTGAAAATCTCATCGACAAAGGATTGGAAGACTGAGGGAGCATTCATCAACCCGTACGGCATGACGAGGTTCTCATAGTGCCCAGAGGTGGTACTAAATGCAGTCTTCCACTCATCCCCCTCTCGGATACGCACCAGGTTGTACGCGCTCCTGAGATCCAATTTGGTGAAGAAGCGCGCCCCGTGCAATGACTCCGTCATACTCGCAATGAGCGGTAGTGGATAACTGTACTTAACAGTTATCTGATTGAGACCTCGATAGTCAATGCACGGGCGCAACCCTCCATCCTTCTTCTTCACAAAAAAGAAACGCGAGGAAGCAGGGGAAGTGTAAGGCCGAATGTATCCCTGTCCCAGAGATTCGGAGACATATGATTCCATAGCCGCCGTTTCCTCCTGTGACAGAGGATACACGTGACTCAGAGGAAGTGCAGCGCCCTCCCAGAGATTTATCGCACAATCCCCCTGACGATGGGGTGGTAATTGAGTCGCCTTCCTTTTACAGAAGGCGAGAGCCAAATTGGGGATGTGCATAGTGGAGACCTGGTTTGGACTCTCCACCATCGTTGCACCTACTGAAACACCTACACACCTCCCCGAGCACTGACGTGACCATCCCTTGAGAGCCCTCTGTTGCCATGAAATATTGGGGTCATGAGAGGCTAACCAGGGAAGCCCCAACACCATGGGAAACGCAGGAGAATCGATCAGGAAGAGACTGATTCTCTCCTCATGACCCTCCTGCGTTTTCATCCAGAGTGGAGCTGTGACCTCCCTAATCAGGCCTGACCCTAAAGGGCGACTATCTAAGGCATGTATAGGGAAGGGCACATCAACAGGACAAATAGGAATCCCTAATCTATGTGCAAATAGACGGTCTATAAAATTCCCAGCTGCTTCTGTATCTACGAGCGCCTTATGCTGGGAATGCGGGGAAAACTCAGGAAATTCGACGTGAACACACATGAGCAACAGGGAGCTCTGGGTGAGTCGGGTGCCTACTCACCTGGGATGGTCCTCCAGTGCCCTGCCTGCTGCCTCGATTCCCTGAGGACCCTCTCCAGCACCGACCAGCAGTGTGTCCTCTGCGGCCACAGTTGGTGCAGGAAACAGCCCCCCTTCCGGAAACCATTAAATCAGCACCTCCGAGCTCCATCGGTGTAGGGTCGGAAGTGCTGGGAGATGGACTGTACGGACCTTGATCTGAATGTCCGCGGGTGGCGAACAGGTTATCCAGCCGTATAGATAAGTCCACCAGCTGGTCCAGGTTGAGGGTGGTGTCTCTGCAGGCCAGCTCTCGACGAACGTCCTCCCATAGGCTGCATTTGTAATGGTCAATCAGGGCCCTCTCATTCCATCCCGCGCTGGCTGCCAAGGTCCTGAAGTCCAATGCGAAGTCCTGTGCGCTCCTCCTCCCCTGTCTGAGGTGGAACAACCGTTCCCCCGCCGCTCTCCCCTCTGGTGGATGATCAAATACCGCCCGGATGCGGCGGGTGAAATCCTCATAGCGCACCGATGCTGCGTCTATACTTCCCCACTCAGTATTGGCCCACTCGAGCGCTTTCCCCGACAGACAGGAGATGAGGGCGGACACGCTCTCGTATCCCGAGGGAGCCGGGTGGATGGTTGCCAGGTAAAGCTCCACCTGGCAGGTGTTCCATCATATGCCCTCGGGAGCGAGAGCCGAATCCCACTGGATCCAGGTGGTGAAGAAGTAGACAGCGATGTGGGGGGATTTGTAGTGGGAAGAAGTGTAGGCAAACCCCCTCTCTCCCATCGCTCCATCGACTGTAGTACTCGATCCATGGCTGTGCCGAGAGTCTGTAGCATGGTCGAGTGCTGCTGGATGCGTTCCTTCACTGATACTGGAGGAATGAATGTGCCTGCTGACTCATTATGAGTGCGTGATTCTGTCATGCGTCAGTGTGTAGCGGTAGGACGGAGTCAGGCGCAGGACACAGAACTTAGTAAACAACGTACTTTACTAAACAAAAGTAACAGAGCAACTACTGCTCACAAGAAAGACAGCAAAACAACGAACAATCATTCACAACACCATGAGGAAACCAGAGGGTAAAATAGGGAAACAAATTAACGTGATGGGAATCAGGTGTGTGCAATCAAGACAAAACAAGTGGAACACAGAAACATAGATCGGTGGCAGCTAGTACTCCGGTGACGATGAACGCCGAAGCCTGCCCGAGCAAGGAGGAGGGGCAGCCTTGGCTGAATTCGTGACACCAATTCTACAGACACACCACAGGTTCCCTCGGTAGACTATGTAGCTGAATCTCAATATGCGAATTATACAGGTACAGCCTGCTTTATATTCTACCATTTTGGGTACGTGTTCTTTGCCTTGTGTTCTACTCTACTCAAGGCCAGAGTAGCTACGAAGAATAATGTACACACACAGACGCCATGTTTCAATAAGCAACCAGGCCTGTAACGGAGTTGATTACAACAGACGTGCTTTTCCCCTGTCTCTCCCAGGCCATCGCCCTAAAGCCTGGTTGTATAACGGTACCAATGTCGGTGGGGAGAGAGGTGGCTCTTATATCCTCTGTGTCCTCTGAATATTTCATGTCCCTCAGAGGCCTCATGTTTTATTGAGCCACAGATAAAGTGCCATCCAAGGGGAATGTACTACATTATGCACCATCATTTATAAATGACCACCAATCAATGTCTGTCCTTATACATAACACAGGCTAAACGGCCCCAGGCCACCATCCACACTGTCACTGCTACCAGGATGAGGAGACGGACACACAGACACACTCCTCCATCCACAGACCACAGCTTCAAAATAATAGTTAAAAAGGTTGTATTAAAAAGGGAATGTAGGGGTCATGCGAGCTAGCTTGGTGAAGAGGGAGCGTGACGCTGGTGGTGTAGTGGCCTGGCTGTCCGTATTGTTTATTCATCATGTGTAATGTATTCTCAGTGAATTTGATGATGGTGCTGTTTCTGCTATTAGCTGATTTTAAAGGAATAGTTCACCCAAATTACAATTGGACATATTGGTTTCCTTACCCTGTAAGCAGTCTGTGGACAAGGTATGACAGCAACCCAGGCTTTGGTTTTGTTTACCTGGCCACTGTATGAAATGCTAACTTTTTAGCATTTGTGGAACAAATCCAATGCAAGTCAATGGTACCTATATTATAATGTTCGCACCTCATATCCAAATAATCTATAAGTAACATCATTGAGTTTCACAATAATTGTTTTATACTTTAGGATGATTTGAACATGAAGTGTGAAAATGCTAATATACAGGTACCAGTCATGTATAAAAATGCTGGGCAGGCAAATATTTTGTCTACCATGGCTATGCCCCCATAGGATGAAAGTGCCCCCATCCACAGGGCACGAGCGGTCACTGATTAGTTTGATGAGCATGAAAACTATGTAAACCATATGCCATTGCCGTCTCAGTCACCAGATCTCAACCCAATTGAACACTTATAAGCGATTCTGGAGCGGTGCCTGAGACAGCGTTTTCCACCACCATCAACAAAATACCAAATAATGGAATATCTCGTGGAAGAATGGTGTTGCATCCCTCCAATAGAGTTCCAGACAATTGTAAAATCTATGCCAAGATGCATTGAAGCTGTTTTGGCTCGTGGTGGCCCTATTTGGCAATAACCTGCAGGTACCATTGACTTGCATAGGATTTGTGCCACAAATGCAAAAAAAAGCATGGGTCGCTGTCATACCTTGTCAATAGACTGCCTACAGGGTAAGGAAACCATTGTTATTTTCTAATTTGGGTTAACTATCCCTTTAACATTGGGGGGGAATCATCAAACTTTTTTTCACCTAATAGCAGGAACAGCACCATCGAGTGGTCAGAACCTGGTAATGTTAGGATGTAGGATGGGACAAAAACCTTACAACTTCAATTGCTAATTTGTCTGATCAGGAAAAAAACTACATCGCCAAATTCACTGGGAATACATTACATAGGATGAAGAAACAATACTCCAAGCTGCAGCGCCATACTACTTGTCAGACACAGAAAACGGATACTATATACTTGTTGCTGGGGTGGGATTGGCATGAGGTTTAAGAGGTCCGTGGGTGGCTTTTGACCATTTATTTTGATTCCTCATGTTAGAATAGTTTCCAGATCAGATGTTAGGTACTATATTTATTGAATATAATATGAATCCTATAAATTAAAATGGCCAAGTTGGATATAATCAACTACCTTAATTTCTCAGAGATCAAATTATATTTCAACAAAATAATATTGCAGGAATGCTAATCTTATCTGTTTCTAACAACATAAACGATTTCAAAACAATCTGAGATGGTGGGTGTCGAAATCCGATTTTTTTTGCTTTTTGAGGTGGAACGACCCTCATTGATCTCCTTGGCAAGAAGGGTTTCCACTGCTTCCTGTTCCGTGATTGCAGTCTGAAGGTTGGGGCATGTGAAGGAGGATGATGACAGGGTGATGAGGCCGGGGGAGAAACAGTGGGTGAGGCCATTGAGGAGGAACTGGACGAAGGGGGTGTTGTGGTGAGACGAGAGTTTGGCTGCCATGGTTGGGATGTCTTGATTGGGAGAACTTGATGGGACGTCATTGTCTTTCAAAGTCGATCCCTAGGAGGGGCTTGGGGGAGATGATGGCTTGGGTGGCTGAGGGGACACAGGTGTGCCCGGACGGGGGTTATGGAGCAGCATGGAGAGTGGCTGGAGCAGCGGGTGCCTGGGTGGGCGGGGAAGCTGCAGATTGGAGATGGTAAACCTGGAAGGTTGGCGGTGATCCTGCAATATAGTCGATGGTGTCCCAGTAGGTGCCTTCATTGAACTGTGGGACCTGGTGGGCGGCCGTGGTGGAAAACTGCAGGTGGTAGGAGTAGATGGCAGAGCCGCGGAACCGTCGGCCAGGTCGAGGATGATGGGCGTGACGTCATTGTCGGCAGCCGGGTGTTTGGCGCTGGCGGCGGTGGATGTGCTAGCGGAGCCCTCTCCGCCGAGGGTGGTGGTGTACATAGAAAACAGCACAGCTGAGCGTAGTCTCTCAGGAGAAGGGATGCTTGGCTTTTTTGGGTGGATCTTGGAGAATTGGTTGGCAATTTGGGCTTGCAACCTGAGCGCCCGCGTTCGGAGGATACCATAGTTGCGGTGCAGGAAGACCAGGGTTTCTCCCGGTATTTGTCGGAGTGACGTGGAGGAGCCGGTGGATGGTTGGAACCTCTGGCTTGGTCTGACTGAATGATGTACCTTCGGAGGCTTATCCGGGATCAGGTCTTCATCAGATGGAGAGCATGAGCTTTTCCATGGCGGAGGTGGTGAGTAGAAAAAATTAACAATTATTTAATAACCAGAGACAGTGAAAACGAAAAGAAACTAGCGGTTAAAGTGGCTAGTTGGCAAGCTAGGTAATAGGAAAAGCTGGGCAGACAAGGAATGAGTAGCAAACCTCGAAAAGCGTGCAACGCTTGGTGTAATGCAGGAAGCAAACACACAGGTTAGAGGTGGAACAGGTGAGTATAAATGCAGGTAATGATTAGATAGGGAGGGAGACACGTAGCCTTTAATGAAGAGAAGACATCGGAGAGATCTGCATACTCACGTGGAATGTTGGGCTGGAGGGCGGACTCCGGACTCTCCACTGACGTGGAAAAACAAACCACCGGCAGGCAGGTCTTCCGGCATGAGGTGGACCAGGCTGTGATCCTCTTGGTGATCCAAATGATGGTGGGGTTGTGTAGTCTGAGCCAGGGCAATCCTAAGACGATCTGGTGAAGGGGTGACGTGACGATGTGGAATGACAGCTCCTCGTGGTGCTCCGGTAGTGTGGGAATGGTGATGGTGATGGGGAGAGTGACGTGCGTAATGGTGCCTGATCCAAGGGGTTTATTGTCCAGTGAGGTGACGTGTAGCGGAGATGGCAGGTGCTGCCCACCTCTATGAGTGAAGACTTGGAAGCAGGGCGGCTTCCATAGCTCAGATGGGGTGAGCGTCGAGGCTCCGGGAGGTGTTGGGAACGCCGTTTCTCTCTCAACATGTCGTCAAGACGGATGGACGTGGTGATGAGGGTATCAAGGTCCATCTCGTCGTCCCGACATGCGAGTTCCGTCTTGATGTCCTCCTGTAAGCCTCTCCTGAAGGCCATGCGCAGAGCACGCTCATTCCAGCCGGAAGACACCGCCACCATGCAGAAGCTCAGAGCGTACTCGGACGCGGGCCCCTCTCTCTGTTGTAGATGGAGGAGACGCTCAACCCCGTCCTTTCCCTCCGTGGGATGATCAAACACCGCCCTGAACCTAGCGCGGAAGGTGGGGTAGGGAAGTGCCACTGCCTCCTCTCCTTCCCAGACTGCCGTGGCCCAATCCAGCGCCTTTCCTTTAAGAAGCGAAATCACCAGCGCTATCCTGGCTTGGTCAGATGGATATGCCCCAGGCTGACGCGCCAGATAAAGGGAAACCTGTAGCAGGAAGCCGCTACATTTAGTAGTTTTACCGTCATAGCGCTTCGGTATGGCGAGGGTTCCCACAGGAGTGGGTGATAGCACGGGAACAGGTGGATTGGGGGCACTCGCCGCTCCCTGAGGTGGAACCGGAGCGCTGGGCAGATTATGCAGAGTTTGGAGCACTTCCTGCATGGCGACATTCAACTGGGCAAGCTGCTGCTGGTGCTGGTCGAGGCGCTGGGAAACTCCTGCTGCATCCATTTTCGTAAGGTGTGTGATTCTGTGACGCGTACTGAGTATATGAAGAGGCAGGACGCAGACGCAGGAATTAACAAGGTCAAGGTTTACTTAACAATGACAAAGAGAAATAACAAAGATATAGTAAATGCCACGAAGCTAAACAATCACACACAACATCATCCAGAACAGTCCATGGCTAAATAGTGGTGGTAATGAGATGATGAGGTGCAGGTGCACTGGAGGTGATTAGGGTGCGTTGGGTTTCCATTCCGGTGTTGCCGAGTTGGTGCGCTCAGACCGGTGGCTCAGTAGACCAGCGAATCAGAGCGCCGGAGGGGAGCAACGGGAGGAGACGTGACAATTGTAGGTGTGGTCTTTCCTCACGAACTTCAGCTACATAAACATAGCTCAATTTAAAGAAACATGCATGCACATACATGAACATTCATAAATGAACACTGCTTTAACTTTACAAGCAGAAATCATTAGCTATAAAGCAGGCCAAGGGTTCAACTCAGACATCCTTTCACATCAAGTTTTCATGGTTAGACTAAACACAGACTTTTCTCAGAACTTTGGTCTTTCTTGCATTTCTCTCTCTGTCTGTCTTGCATGCACTCACACAGACACACAGACGCACAGACACACAGACTCACAGACACACATAGACACACATAGACACGTACACACACACACACACATTCACACACACACACACACAAAGTCTCCATAACCCGTCCCTTGATCACTGTAATCAAACATAAACATCATGTGCCTGGAGGTCCAATAATTACTGGCTGCCAGAGAGGCCCTGTAGGAACATGTCACACACACACACACATACACACACACACATGCATACCACAAATGCACACTTGCACGCGCATATGCTCACTTACACACAGGTGTGTGTGTGTGTGTATGCTCTGCTGCTCTGCTGCGCGCTAAGCACAGAAGGGGCCTCAGCATAGGACACTAATGAGTCCAAGGAGACTAAGGGGAAAATAACCCATGAAATATACACCACACTAAAACACCTCAGAGAGAAGAGAGGGAGTGAGAGAGAGGGAGAGAAAGAGAGAGAGAGGGATCGAGGGAGAGAGAGAGAAATAGAGAGAGAGAAAGAGAGCGAGAGAGAGGATAAATAAGAGAGAAAGAAAGTGGGAGAGAGCAGGACTGGAGAGAGAGAAAAAAAGAGGGTGCAGATGCCAAAGCTGTTGCTGAGCTGTTGCCAGTAACCATGGTAACAGATTCCTATGGTGTGTATTCTGGATGGTGCGAGGAGTCAGGGGGAGAAAGAGAGAGAGAGAGAGGGTGTAAAGGGTTTTGGCAAACGCCACCCTGCCAAAGGGACTCTTTATCTGCTAGGGAGCAGAGGATCGGAGCCTCCATTATTGAAGCACTTCCTGTCATACCATGACATCTATAGAAAGGAGATGTTCTATAAACAGCATGGTAAACTGTCTCCACTCACACCACTGCCCACAACTGTGCGTCTCTGTGTGAGAGGCAAACACATAAAAATACCAGGGCTCGCTCTGAACAAGCCCAGAGCAAACCAGTGGTCTTTTATTATTGCAAGCCAGTAAGCCACAGGCCAATCAAAGGAGCTCGATCCAACCGAGCCGCTGGCCAATGACAGGCCTTGATCTAACAAAGCTGCCAGCCAATGAAAGGCCTTGATCATTGCAAGCCTCTGGCCTACGATAGGCCTTGATACTTCAGTGTTGGTCTCCCTCACTAAGGCCTTCAGAGCAGCTGTATATGTCCTAGTGCTTTAACTAAAGCCAAAGTCTGAACATGCCCACTGGCCCTCCTCAAGTTCCAGTCTTAGTGACTAAAGCAGTGAACTCAACACAAACTCATATTAGAGGTGTCTAGCTCCAGTCTTAGAGGGCTTTAGTGGTTGCCAAGACCCCCTTGGGGACTCAATCTATCTATTAATGTCAATGCTGAAAGCGTGAGAATACACATACCTGATTTCAATGTAAACTCCTGAAAACAGACCCTGTAAATAGAAAACTGAGACAGAGAGAGCAGTTACCAAGGGTCACCACCAAGAGAACACCAGTAACCCCACTCTTGTATGTATGAACCATGTATAAGCCAGGCCAGTCTCATGATTTTATGTTCCATTTGTATGAACCATGTATAAGCAGGTCCTTACAGGATGAAAGTGAACCACCCAGCACAGTCTAGTCAGAAAGCTAAAGCTGGACACCAGACAACCACTGGGTCACTAAAGCCCCGACAGCCCTCTGATACCAGGCCTGATCCATATAAAGCCAACGTTTGTGGGGTCAAAACAATAGGTTTGAGATCTGCTGATAAGACCAGGAGCATGAGGACACAGTCTGGGGCAGAGGGACATCCATCATGTCAGCTTTATGGGGCCAGAGATACACACAGGGTGTGAGGCAGGCTTATCTCTGGGAGAGAGGTGAAGACACACACCGGCAGGGACACATACAGTTTATGTATGTGCACACACCCATGCACGCACCCACACACAGATTATTATAATATCCTAAATATGACATGATAAAGGTCAAACAAAGTAAGGATCAGTCTGAATGAATCATTGACAATCATCCAGTCAACACTTTGCTGTAGATCTATATGGCCTGTGAATACCAGGGGATTTCTCACATTACTATAGTGTGATAATGGAAAAGAAGATTGAACAGATAGCTGGTGAGTCATTCCTTCCCATGTTCTGAAAATAAATACACATATGTGTGTGTGTGTGTGCACTGTGTGTGTGCTTAACAGCAGAGCTGAATGATGGCCAGCGATGTGTACATAGGAGTGGAGTCAGTGAGTACAAACATTTATTGGAGGTGTCCAAGATAGCTGCCTATGCTTACAGTGCAATCTCTCAGATCAAGGTGGATGCTAAAGAAGAGCTAGTGGTTCAATTTGCCATCCCCTGATCTACCCTCTGGCCTCCATAATACTCATCCCGTCCCGTCCCATCCCCCATACCCACAATGCATCTATGATTACCAGTCCCTGTGCTACCCAGCTATGCCACTAGCAACCTGCTGCTCCAGCTGAGGACTATGACAACCAGGCCTCCCCTGCTGAAAAGGTTAACCAACCTTGCCCTGCACTCCTCAGAACCACCTTTCAAAGCCACCATTCATCCTTCCTTCACCAGCCGTCAAGGAATTTTTTAACTCTCATATGGTAGTATAACGATAATGGTGTTAGGGCAGTTTTTGTAATTTTAAAGTTTCTTGTTTGAAGAGTGACTGAGTCTGATTTAATGAATAAACGGTTAGCTAGCTGCGCGGCATGGCAAGGCTGCTGGTGGCGTTAGCTCTGGCTGTGAGTTTCAGGAGTAGCTAGCCTCGTCTGATATGCAGCTACGGTAATATACTAACTAACTAACTAACCACAGCTAGGAAAATAGGGTAATTAAGCATGTCCAAATGTAGCACAGTAACAGAACAAAAAAAGATGTCCACAGCCAGCCAACCCACTAGTGAGCATGGGGATGCTGTTGTTCTGACACTGTGTGGACCCGTCACCCAGAACACACATCCCACCCCTCATGTCTCATGTCAGTATGAAAAATGTATGCATTCACTAACTGTAAGTCGCTCTGGATAAGAGCGTCTGCTAAATTACTAAAATGTAAATGTAAATGTGAGTGAAATTCCTGAGTGTTATTATGAGTACGTGAATCTTATATGATGATGTCAAGGATCAACAACACCTAGGAGAAGGTGGAAAAAGTATTCAATTGTCATACTTGAGTAAAAGTAAAGATACCTTAATAGAAAATGACTCAAGTAAAAGTGAAAGTCACCCAGTAAAATACTACTTGAGTAAAAGTCTAAAAGTATTTGGTTTTAAATATACTTAAGTATCAAAAGTAAATGGAATTGCTCAAATGTACTTAAGTATCAAAAGTAAAAGTAAAAGTATAAATGTTTTCAAATTCCTTATATTAAGCAAACCAGATGGCACCATTTTCTTGTTTTTTATTATTGATGGATAGCAGGGGCACACTCCAACACCCAGACATAATTTACAAATGAAGCATTTGTGTTTAGTGAGCACCAGATCAGAGGCAGTAGGGATGACCAGGGATGTTCTCTTGATAAGTGTTTGAATTGGACCATTTTCCTGTCAAAATGAGTACTTTTGGGTGTCAGGAAAAATGTATGGAGTAAAAAGTACATTCTTTTATTTAGGAATGTAGTGAAGTAAAAGTAAAAGTTGGCAAAAATATGTATAGTAAAGTACAGATACCCCCAAAAACTACTGAAGTAGTAGTTTAAAGTATTTTGACTTAAGTACTTTACACCACATGGTGGTGGAAATAACAAGGGAGGACAAACAACAAGAGGCGTGGAGAGAGGAAAGAGTGAAGGAGAGAGAGAGAGAACAAGTGAAGAACAGAAAGAGTGCAAGAGGATCAGAAATAAAATCCCACTTTATTATCAATATAAAATCACAAACATCAGAAGATTAGAGAGAGAGAGAGAGAGAGAGAGAGAGAGAGAGAGAGAGAGAGAGAGAGAGAGAGAGAGAGAGAGAGAGATAGAGAGAGAGAGCGAGAGAGAGAGTGGGGGAAGTGAATGACAGGGAGAGGAATAGAGAGAAGGATATAAGAAAGAGAGAGGAGACAGAAACAATGGAAGGGAAAACAACAGAAAGGGTGGAATACACAGAGAGAGAGAGAAAGAGAGAGAAGGAGAGAGAGAGCAGGAGGGATGCTTGTGCGTTAGTGCCTCTAGTTGTAATTGTCCATACTGGCAGATGCACTGTTCTAGACTGTAATTTGGAGCGATTCATCAACAGGCCTTTAATGAGGTTTAATGTGAGAGCCCACTGTGTCCAAATGGCGCACTCATTTGTCCATGAACAAGCCCTACTCATTCCCCCATAAGCCCCCACTGACCCCCTGGGCTGCTGGGATATTGACCTCTGACCTCTCATAGACAACACCTCCAACATACAGTACACCTCACCATGATAACAGGAGAGGGTATTTGTTGTGTCATAGGAGTTGTGTTAGGAGGTTAGGGTGGAGGTTAGGAAGAGGAGTAGTGTGTCTGTGTACCAATAGTCTTGTGAGGCTTCCTCTCCTTGGCCTCTTCTATGGGTGGCAGGAAGAAGATAAGAGACAAATAGGAGAAGACAATCTAAAACTATTGGGACACATCAAGTGTCTTTCGGTTTGTGTGTTTTCGTTTAATTAGAATAAAACGTTTAAACGTAGCCAGTGAACCAGTGTGAGATGAGAGGAGTCTCGGACCACTGGCATCCTGCTGAATGCAAGGCTAAGCTCATTAGGATGGCTTCCACATCATAGACACTATACTCTGCTGCTGTTTTCACAGACACACAGCACAGACAGCAGAGAATGAGAGCGAGAGAGTGAGAGAGAGAGAGAGAGAGAGAGAGAGAGAGAGAGAGAGAGAGAGAGAGAGAGAGAGAGAGAGAGAGAGAGAGAGAGAGAGAGAGAGAGAGAGAGAGAGGGGGGGGGGGGATAGAGATGGAAACAATGATAGGAGAGACAAAGCAGGTGGCCTGGGTAATTGCCTGGGGAATATAATGAATGAGCCACAGTGCGTCTGATGGAATAGGAAATCGTCTATTTTCCTTATTCTCCCTTTCTCTTTCTCTCCTTCTGTATCACCCTCTCATTATCTCTCCCACTCTTTCTCTCTTTCTTATCCACCCTTTAAACACATCTCTATCTTCATCTCCTGCTACATTAATTTCTCCTCTTTCCTGTCTTTACTTTTGGGCAATTCCTCGGTATGTGTCAAACAAAAACCAATGATTACAAACCATACCAACTTGATGCACAAGGACTACTTTTAACAATTTACACTGAAAATAATTTGCTGTGTGCTTATATTTGTTCTGTTTCACACATGTACAAGTCTGTATTAATATGCATGTGTGAATTGGAAATATGTTTTTTTGCATATCCCAACTCTCCCTGAGACCAGGGTCTGCCATCCTCAATGGCGACCCTGGAGTAATTAGGGTTAAGTGCCTTGCTCAAGGGCACATCGACAGATTTTGCCCTTTGTTGACTCAGGGATTTGACTAGATTAGTAGCCCAACGCTCTAATCACTAGACTACTTGTCGCCTGTTGAATGACGGTTGTTTGTGCTGTCATTCTGTTACCAAACTTTGCATCTGCACTGTTCTTCAAATAAATGTGTTTTTGTAAAAATTGTAATGTTCAGTGGAAATTGTTAAAAGTCGTCCTTGTGCATAGAGTTGGTATGGTTTGTTTAACTTTGTAATCATTGGTTTTTGTTTGACATACATTTTAAATTGAAACATCTGAGTATCAGTGTCGCTCTGTTAGCGTGGAATTGCCCTTTTCTGTCTCTCCTTTTCTTACACGCACGCACACACACACACACACACACACACACACACACACACACACACACACACACACACACACACACACACACACACACACACACACACACACACACACATCCAAACCTGCACACACACAATATACATGTCTGGCTGATGGCCTTTAAATCAATCAGAGACAGAATGAATAATAAGAGGAGAGGGGTCTCTGAGGTGGTCATTAATTATATACGTCAACCACCTCCTCCCCCCATTTCCCCTACCTAAACACCAGCCCCATTAAACCAGAATCCTCTAGAAGACCAACTCTTGGACAGATGCCAGCCATATCTAGGCTATAGAGATGTGGTCTGTGTCTGTGCATGGAGATTCCTTTTGAATCAGGGCTTGACAGTATCTAGGCTATGGAGGTGGCAGTCACCCAGTCAGGGCTGTGGGAGGTGGCTGTTATTGCTAGGGAGTGAATGTCAGCGAGTGAATGGGGCTGGAGACAGGGGCCTGCAGTGGCAGAGAGATATTGTGTGTGTGTGTGTGGTGTGTTTGTGTGTGAGTGGGTACGGCTGAGATACGGAGGCCAGTGATGGCAGGGGTGAGATAGTGTCACTGTATCCATTTAGAGGAGTTTAATGAGATGGTTCAAAAGACAGACGGAGTGAGAGAAAGAGAGAAAGAGAGACCCTTTCACCATGACACCTCCCACAATACCTCTCACCCACACCTCCCTCCTCCTCCTATCTCTCGCTGTCTCCCTCTCTCCTCACCCTGCCCTGTGTGAATAGATCAAACACATTCAATCAGAGCAAATGAGAAAATTAGTGTGTGAAAGAGATTCATTCAATCATGCAGGCTTCCTTAATCTATTTCAAAGGGGGCTGAGGTGAAGAGTGTTTCTATGCTGATAAACAGCAACATCAGGCCAGAAACACAAGAGGAAGATATGATAGGACACAGAAACCACTCATCTTCTGACTTCAATCATGAACCTATACTGAGGACCTGAGTTTTTCCTAGTCAGATCACATTGCTATGAAAAACTCAGGGCCCTAGACATGACGGCTTAATCCTCATTTACTGCAGACAGCTATACAACACAATCACTAAAACCACAATAATCGCTGCATAATACAATAGTCCACAATATCCTTACTCAACTTGACAGTATTCTTAAAATGCACTCACCAAACATTTCTATTGAAATGGTGCAGAATTTGAGTTGTACCTCTAGGAGTCACACAATCCTCCCACAGTTATGTAGCTACTGTAATGTTGCTACTACCAAACCCACAGTGGCTGCCTGCTGGCTACTGCTGTAATAACTGGTGTATGATATCACTGTGGTTGGGTTAACTGCTTGTACAGTCTGTTAGCAGTGCGGTCTGAGTTTAGTGGTTGAGTGACTGCATATTCCTAAGTAGGAAACAGCCTATAATTTGAACTGCCAGTTTGACTGTAAAGTTACTGTCGTTTCAGTGAGGTTGGGGTGGACTGGATATACTACTGTAGCAAGCATATAGGACAAGCTCACTGTTGCAATGGCAGATGATGATGAGTGGGAGTGGTGATGATGATGATGATGATGATGACGAAGATGGTGATGACGATGATGGTGATGTCGATGATGATGATGTTGATGATGTCGATGATGATGATGATGTGAAAGTACATGCTTTAGTGCTTCCAGTTTTCAGAATGAGACAATGTGTGTGCAGGCAACACTCAGTGAACAAAAAGACAAGGTAAACATTGCTATAGCAGGTTTGATCGAATTCAGCCTAAGGACAACAGCTCAATATCCATCTCACAAAGAGCGAGAGAGAGAGAGAGAGAGAGAGAGAGAGAGAGAGAGAGAGAGAGAGAGAGAGAGAGAGAGAGAGAGAGAGAGAGAGAGAGAGAGAGAGAGCGAGAGAGCGAGAGAGAGAGAGAGAGGGAAAGAAAGAAAGACAAGGGAGAAAAAGAGAGGGACTAGCCGCACTGTAATTCTGACCATCAAATCACGTTAGCGGCCATGCCATATTTATCCAATTCAAGACAAGGGGCATCTGAACATTCACATCACACACCCAGAGCGTTGCCTGGCTGATTGGGCCCATTGAAAAATCCTCCCAACATGTTATTTGCCAGTGGCTGGAGATGATGATTCTTATTGTACAATGTGTCATCTGGGCCGTTGTAGAATAAATGGAGAAGAGATGATGGAGGGAGAGAAAGAGTGAGGTGAGGTCAGGAGGAGAAGAGGATAATGTTACAGATGACACTGACATGGTTATTATGGACTAGTGGGGTGGAAGAGGAACAGAGGAGTAGAGATGGAGTGGGGGAGTACGATAGAATGGGTCTTACCCTGTCCTCCTCTCTTCTCCTCCCTCTACCCACCCTCCCTTTTTCTGTCTTCCTACTTTGTTTATTGATCACACTTCATCCATCTCTTTCTTTCTGTCCCCTCTCCTCCAATCATAAAACCCTCATCTTTCCAAGCAGTACAAGTCCATGTAGCAGTTATGTTCCCTGAGTCCCAGACAGACCTCTGCTCTGAATTCAACTCCCGTATCCTGTCCAGGTCTCCACACACTGTAAAAGCTGTTAGGACAAGGAGAAAAATCTATGTAATCTACAGATTACCTACGTGGACACTGGATTTCTTTGGTGAAACATTATCAATGTCTGAGATAGTGAGCAATCATGAGGGAACAAGGCTAAGGCCTGTGAACGTAAGAAGGTTATCGCTTCAAACACATTAGAGTGACTCAATTAATGTTCAAGATTGTATGTATTTGAATGATATTGACCAATGTTTGTGTGGTGTGTGTGTGTTTGCATACACACTGACTCTGTTCCACCCCCCCCCCCCCCCCCCCCCCCCCACCCACCCACCTGTGTAGCTGCCTCTAATGAGGGTCTATTTATACACCTACAGGCGAGCTGAGGAATGGAGGGATGGAGGGGTGGAGGGGTGGAGTGAGGGAACGGAGGAGTGAGGGAGGGATGTGCTTTATTCTGTTTGGTAATTCAGAACATTGTGTCTTACTGTGAGCTTTGTGCTGCTTGGTTCTAACAGAACATTAATACAGTAGTTCTAATGAGCAGGTGTCTGTGTTTACTGTTACTGGGTCAGGGTTAATGTGTTCTCTGCTACGCCAATAACAACACGAGCACTATTAAACCTGTGGCGTATAGAGCTGGTGGAAGGGACTGGGTGTCTGGTGAAGTGTGTGTGTGTGTGTGTGTGTGTGTGTATGATGAAGTGTGTAGGCTTGCTGGACAGAGTGGACAGGAGAGTGGTTCTTAACACAATGAGAGAATAAAATGTTATTTGAAATGCCTTACATAATGGTACAGTCAGCTCTCACAGAACTCTGTTTTACACGTCCACCTCTCTCCTCTCTAATTCTTCCCCTCTTTCTCTCTATCTCTATTTTTTTCTCTTCGTCTCTCACCGTCTTCCTAGCTCACCTCATCATATTAACCCCAAATCAACTCTCCTGCTCTCCTTCTCCTCCTCTCTCTAACCATCTCATAAATAAGGCTATCCACAGATCTAGGATCAGTTTACCCACCCGCAATTATAACCTGAACCACCAGGAGAAGAAATGCAAAACTGACCATAGATCAGTGTTTGTTGGCAACTTCATCAAACACAGTATGTTATCTGACATGGTGGCAGGGATGCAGGATGAGACTGAGATCAGGTTGCTCTAAACCTAATTTCTCCTGCTTTCTCTGAGAGCAGAGATCCCTGTCACACTGCATGGCCGTGTGACCAGCGTGGCAAAGGGCTATCTCATTAGTCTGCCTCATCACAGCAGGAGACTGGATACACACACACGTACATATGCACATACACACAGAGACAAGCACTCACACACTTTCTTTCCCTCTGGCTCTTTTTTCTCTCCTATACTCTCTACTACGATCAGTCTCTTTCAGACTCTTTCTTCTCACTACCTTTCCTCATTTTCATATTTCTTCCTCTCCACCTCCCTCCCTCTCTCTCCTCTCCGTCCAGGATTTAATTAAAGGAGTTAAATGGCCAGGGGTGATTCTCATCATGTCACCCCTCCCTCTTTCTCGCCTCTTCTGAGGTTATATCTGACTAATCCACTCCTCCCCCACTAAGCTCAGTCTCAATAATGCATGGGCTGTGTGGCTGTAGCCTGTCCGCCCATGGAGCCTGACACCAGGAGAGAAGCTGAGGCTGACTCCTAGCACCAGGCCTGGTGCTGCTGGGGTACAACTAAGGCTGAGGGTCTTGGGCTGGCTCCTTGAAGAAAGGAAAAACTTGCACTCACAAAAATATTCTTTCAGTTCTAATGTATTGTTTTAGCAGCAGAGGTCAGAAGAAACGGACGCGTTTCGGCGGCAGCCTTCGTCAGCGTTTGGAGAACAATAGACATTCAGTCATATTTCTAGATATTTTTTTTCACAATCATTATTTACGTTAGTGTTGTCACGGTATCAGAATTTTGACTTCGATACCAAAATGATACCACAACAACAACAAAAAGAAGGCGTATTAGCCAAAGTTACAGAATGGCACCTGATCCAGACTACTCAGCTACTGCTCTGTTCGATTGTTGGGCATCTTTTGAGTTCAATGTCCATTTCTTAGACAGCCATGTGTGCATTAATTAATCAATTATACAATCAATTTCACTTTGTTTTTACCACTCTAACTACAAAACAACATAATGGTAATCATCTATTTGAAAGGTAAATGTTGATAAACTGGGTAAATCAAGATGTAGCCTAGGCCTATTCAAAATACACGTGAATGCATATTATTCAATGGGCGTGTGTGAATGCATTGAATTATTGTGCTTGCTTTAGCTGATTTCATGGGGCTCTTGTTTAATAATCATTTAGGTCTTGTTTAATTCGCAACTGCTCGGAGAACATATGATTTTATTGTACTGATCAACAACATTTGCAAAAGAAGCAACCTCTTTTATAAAAGTGTGCACTGTCTCTAAAGAAAGTTATTACATCATTTGCGAGGCAGAACTCGAGGTCTTCACGGATCCACCTGTACCCGAATACACGAGACCCGATCTGGGACCAGAGCGGGTCAGGATCCAGAATTCTAAATAATGTCACGGGTCTGGGTCGGATCTGATATGATTGTCATGGGTCTCGGGTATGTGTAATTTTAACTGACTTGTCTGGAAGGACCCATATAGATCCGAACGCAACTGCTGCAGCAGAGAGAGAGAGATAAATTGTATCATTTATGCTGCTGCTCTTTGCTTTTCACGAGAGGGGTGCTTGAAACTTGTTGTTGCAATCATACGTCATCAAAGCGACAATAGGCTACAGTCATAGAGCCTCCGTGTTGGGCAAAAGTTAGGAGATATCTAATGAATGGTGGAATTAAAACTTAAAGGAGAAGGACAGTCTACAACGACCAAGAACCAACAGGTAGGCTGCTACTTTACATTCTGAATGGAGTTGTTGTTGTTTGTAACTGTGTAGGACGAGAAAGCGCATGCAGCCTCAATTAGCCTAGCTAGCTAGCTTAAATAGCTTCTACCGGTTTGATGCAGTCAAGACAGATACTAGTAATCGTATTGGATGATAAATAACCTACAGTAGCTATGGCAGCTATTAGTCTACTATAGCGCGAGTCTGCTTGGTTGGTTACGGTCTCTCCCTTCCTCCTCCCTGTTCCCTGTGTCACTCGCTCACACTCACAGAAGCCTACATCCACAGCACGGCCCCTGCTTGAGCGTCACCTCTCTCTACCTCAACTCCCTCACGCTTTATCAGCTCCGGTTAATAAAGTATCTTAAAAATGTACTTTTCTGCTGCTTCCATCACTTGGATCGGACAGGGTCTGGATCCGACCAGGTCTATACAGGACGGGTCTAGTTGTCCTCAGGTTCGTTCGGAATGGGTCTCTCTCTATATATACACTACCGTTCAAAAGTTTGGGGTCACTTAGAAATGTTCTTGTTTTCGAAAGAAAATCTATTTTTTTGTCCATTAAAATATCATCAAATTGATCAGAAATACAGTGTAGACATTGTTAATGTTGTAAATGGCTATTGTAGCTGGAAACGGCTGATTTTTAATGGAATATCTACATAGACATACAGAGGCCCATTATCAGCAACCTTCAGTCCTGTGTTCCAATGGCACGTTGTGTTTATCATTTTAAAAGGCTAATTGATCATTAGAAAACCCTATTGCAATTATGTTAACACAGCTGAAAACTGTTGTGTTGATTAAAGAAGCAATAACACTGGCCTTCTTGAGACTAGTTGAGTATCTGGAGCATCAGCAATTGTTGGTTCGATTACAGGCTCAAAATGGCCAGAAACAAATAACTTTCTTCTGAAACTCGTCAGTCTATTCTTGTTCTGAGAAATGAAGGCTATTCCATGCGAGAAATTGCCAAGAAACTGAAGATCTGGGGAGGGGAGGGGCTTTAGCGGGGGAATTAGTGGAGAACAATTAGTGGAGAACAATAGGTACAGCTATATGGACACTCAATCATTACGCTATTTTTTATTGGTAAATTTACAAACATATATAATGATAAATAGACTTGAAACTTGTATCTCATTATGGTGTATGGTGAAATAAGTATAGCCAGTTATAATTGTAATGGCTTAGCTGATAATAACAAAAGAATAACAATATTTACATGGCTCAAAGAGAAGGAATATAATATCTATTGTATACAGGAAACTCATTCAACAATTCGAGATGAAGTAGCGTGGAAAAAAGAATGGGGGGGGGGGGAAATATACTTCTCCCATGGGCAAATACATTCAAAAGGGGTGATGATATTAATTAATAGTAATTTCGATCCGAATGTGCAAATTGTACAAATAGATACACAAGGTAGATGGATTATTTTAAATATGTTATTGGACCATAAACAGATATGGCTCATTAACCTTTACGGACCAAATAATGATGATCCACAATTCTTTGACAATATATATAATAAATTATCAAGCCTGCAAGCAACTCAAGACAATATTATTATGGTGGGGGATTATAATACTGTTTTAAATAGCTCAATGGACCATAAAGGAAATCACACCACAAACAATCACCCACATGCTCTTAAGGAAATTGTGAATGTCATGGATACATTAGAACTAGTAGATATATGGAGGCTTAAATATACTGATCTAGTGAGATATACATGGCGGAGACTGAATCAAGCTAGTCGTCTTGACTTCTTTCTTATCTCATTCTTATTGGCACCAAAAGTAAAAAAAGTGTTGATAGGGGACAGAATGCGGTCGGACCATCACATTATAGGCTTATACATTACTCTTACTGAATTTCCACGTGGGCGAGGATATTGGAAATTTAATCAAAGCCTATTGGATGATAATTAATTTATAATTAGAACAAAGGAATTTATAACTGACTTTTTCCAACATAACATATCTTATTGTATGGGACACCTTTAAATGTGCCTTTAGAGGCCATGCAATTCAGTACTCATCTCGAAAACAAAAGCAATTTAGGTCAAAAGAGTTTATACTAAGAAAGGAAATAGAAAGTCTAACAGAACAGATAGATGGCAATAAAAACTGTAACATAGAGGCTCAGAATAAATTAGAGGAAAAACAAAAAGAAATGGAGAAACTTATTCAAGAAAGATCAAGTGTAATATATTATAAAAATAAAGCAAATTTGATGGAATATGGGGAAAAATGCACAAAATTCTTTTTTAATCTTCAACATAGGAATGCTACCAAAAAGAACTTAATGAAACTGGTTACAATTGACGGAGTCACCCATAATTCACCAAATGATATTTTGAAGGAAGAAACAAAGTACTTTAACCATATGTTTTCTTTTCAGTCGCCTCCATCTCCTCTAACTGAAGCTAATTGTAGAGAGTTTTTTTCTATTGATAATGTCAAATTAACAGCCACACAGAAAGACTCATGTGAAGGTGAAATTACAGAGGAGGAACTTCTGGATGCAATTAAAGACTTTAAGTCTGGGAAAACTCCAGGGTTGGATGGCATACCAGTCGAGGTATACCAAACCTTTTTTGATATACTAAGAGGACCGTTATTAGCATGTTTTAACCACTCCTATGTAAATGGTAGATTATCTGACACTCAAGAAGAAGGACTGATCTCATTATTACTGAAACAGGATACAAGTGGAAAATATAAAGATCCAGTCCATTTACAAAATTGGAGGCCCCTTACACTTCAGTGTTGTGATGCAAAAATCCTAGCAAAATGTATAGCGCATAGAATTAAAAAGGTATTGTCGGATATTATTCATTCTAATCAGACAGGTTTTTTACATGGAAGATACATTGGAGATAATATAAGGCAAGTATTGGAAACAATAGAACACTATGGAAAATATGGGAAACCAGGCCTGCTATTCATAGCAGACTTCGAAAAGGCATTTGATAAAGTTCGACTGGGGTTTATATATAAATGCCTGGAGCATTTCAATTTTGGAGAATCTCTTATAAAATGGGTCAAAATCATGTATAGTAACCCTAGGTGTAAAATAGTAAATAATGGCTATTTCTCCGAAAGTTTTAAACTGTCAAGAGGAGTGAAACAAGGTTGTCCACTATCGGCATATCTATTTATTGTGGCCATCGAGATGTTAGCTATTAAAATCAGATCCAATAATAATATCAGAGGATTAGAAATACAGGGCTTAAAAACAAAGGTGTCATTGTACGCTGATGATTTATGTTTTCTTTTAAATCCACAACTAGAATCCCTCCACAGCCTCATAGAGGATCTAGATACATTTTCTAACCTCTCTGGATTAAAACCAAATTATGACAAATGTACTATATTACGTATTGGATCACTAAAAAATACAATTTTTACATTACCATGTAGTTTACCAATAAAATGGTCTGATGGTGATGTGGATATACTCGGAATACATATCCCAAAGGAAATAAATGATCTCACTTCAATACATTTTAATAGAAAGTTAGCAAAAATAGATAATATCTTACTACCATGGAAAGGAAAATACCTGTCAATTTGTGGAAAAATCACACTGATTAACTCTTTAGTATTATCCCAGTTTACCTATTTGCTTATGGTCTTGCCTACGCCTAGCGAACAGTTTTTTAAATTATATGAGAAAAAAATATTAAATTTTATTTGGAACGGCAAGCCAGACAAAATTAAAAGAGCATATTTATATAATGAATATGAATTCGGAGGACAGAAATTATTAAATATTAAAGCATTAGACCTATCACTAAAAGCTTCAGTCATACAAAAGTTATACTTAAATCCGAACTGGTTCTCAAGCAAATTAGTAAGATTGTCTCACCCAATGTTCAAGAAAGGCCTTTTTCCCTTTATTCAGATTACAACCTCTCACTTTCAGTTATTTGAAAAGGAAATAATCTCCCAAATGTCACTATTTCTAAAACAAGCTATAGAAAGTTGGTTGCAATTTCAATTTAATCCTCCAGAAACGACAGAACAAATAATGCAACAAATATTGTGGTTAAATTCAAATATACTAATTGACAAAAAACCTTTATTTTTTGACAGAATGTTTAAAAAAGGTATAATCTTCGTAAATGATATCATCGGTAGGACTGGTGGAGTTATGACGCACATGCAGCTAACAAAAACATATGGAAATGTCTGCTCTACCCAAAATTACAACCAAATAATTGCAGCCTTACCGCAAAAGTGGAAGAGGAAAGTGGAAGGGGGAGAAAGTAAGGAACTTGTCTGTCGGCCTTGGATTAAAGAACATAATTGGTTAAGGAAAACTGTGATAAATAAAAAAGTATATCAGTTTCACTTAAGGACCAAAGGATTGACAGCCGTCCCATATAGATTGCAAAATAGTTGGGAAGAGATCTTTGACGTACCGATCCCATGGCATAGTGTTTATGAACTGACACGCAAAACGACACCGGATTCAAAAATTAGAATCTTTCAATTTAAATTATTATATAAAATTCTTGCTACCAATAGAATGTTATTTATATGGGGGATACAATCTTCCCAGCTCTGCAGAATTTGCTGTGAAGAGACAGAATCATCAGATCATTTGTTTTGGTTCTGTCCATTTGTAGCTTGTTTTTGGACACAGGTCCAGGAATGGCTAAAGGATTGCAATATTCACCTGGAACTAACCTTGCAGATAGCATTACTGGGTGATCTGAAAAGTCATAGTCAATCAATCAATAATATAATAATACTTTTAGCAAAAATGTTCATTTTTAATTCACAATCTGTAGAAGCAATGAGAATAGAAAGGTTCAGAACTTTTGTAAAACATCACAGTACGGTTGAAATATATATGGCAAATAGAAATCCTATATGGATGGTGTTAAGAGATAGATGGGAGGTATTGAATAGAGTTGAAGGATGGGACTAATAACAAATAACAACAAATAATAACAAAGATAGCTAATAATGTAAGCATACTGTGTCCATAATAAGTATATAGGTTGTATGTTGGGAGCTTTTGGGAAAGAGCACAGTTAGAAAGATATGGCATATAGAAGCAAACCGGATGGACATCATGAAAATGATCGGAGAGGTTGAGAGTAGAAGAAGTTCAGGAGCAAAAAAAAAAATAAAAAAAAAAATAAAAAAAAATATATATATATATATATATATATATATATATATATATATATATATATATATATATATATATATATATATATATATATAATAGAATTATTGTAAAATTAACTTTAGTATAGTATTGTAAATTAATTAAAGTATAGACCGGAAGTAGAGGCCTGGGCATTGTTGTTCACTAATTTACTCCAAGTAGGGAAAGGATGGTGGGGTTGAAAAGTAATAAAGGGTAGTATATATATATATATTTCTCGCATGGAATAGCCTTCATTTCTCAGAACAAGAATAGACTGACGAGTTTCAGAAGAAAGTTATTTGTTTCTGGCCATTTTGAGCCTGTAATCGAACTCACAATTTCTGATGCTCCAGATACTCAACTAGTCTCAAGAAGGCCAGTTTTATTGCTTCTTTAAACAGCATAACAGTTTTCAGCTGTGCTAACATAATTGCAAAAGGGTTTTCTAATGATCAATTAGCCTTTCAAAATGATAAACTTGGATTAGCAAACACAACGTGCCATTGGAACACAGGACTGATGGTTGCTGATAATGGACCTCTGTATACCAATGTAGATATTCCATTAAAAATCAGCCGTTTCCAGCTACAATAGCCATTTACAACATTAACAATGTCTACACTGTATTTCTGATCAATTTGATGATATTTTAATGGACAAAAAAAGTGATTTTCTTTCGAAAACAAGGACATTTCTAAGTGACCCCAAACTTTTGAACAGTAGTGTACATATAAAAATGTATGCATATCGTCTTCGAATGGGAAAGCCCCAGGTTAATTCCACAGCCACGTTCTGCCTCTAGGTGACAATCAGCTTTGAAATCAGCATATTTTGCTTTATGGTTTGCACATTGTCACAAACAAAGTACTGTGTTGTCTTAGGAATGCTGCATTATCTCACCAATCCCCTCTTGTCACATCTCTGTGATGGAAGTGGTGTTGTTGTCTTTATATCCTGTAGGTCTGATATCTGATTGGAGGTTAACTTTACAGTAATTTAAGTGGTTATAGAATTTAACTGCTCTTTTCTGGATTTTGATTATTAGCTGGTATCGGCCTAATTCTGCTCTACATGCATTATTTTGTGTTTTCCGTTGTACACAGAGGATATTTTTTGCAGAATTCTGCATGCAGAGTCAGTTTGGTTTTTGTCCCATTTTGTGAATTCTTGGTTGTTGAGCAGACCCCAGACCTCAGAACCATAAAGGGCAATGGGTTCTATAACTGATTCAAGTATTTTTAGCCAGATCCTAATTGGTATGTCAAATTTTATGTTCCTTTTGATGGCATAGAAGGCACTTTTTGCCTTGTCTCTCAGATCGTTCACAGCTTTGTGGAAGTTACCTGTGGCGCTGATGTTTAGGCCGAGGTATGTATAGTTTTTTGTGTGCTCTAGGGCAACGGTGTCTAGATGGAATTTGTATTTGTGGTCCTGGCAACTGGACCTTTTTTGGAACACCATTATTTTTGTCTTACTGAGATTTACTGTCAGGGCCCAGGTCTGACAGAATCTGTGCAGAAGATCTAGGTGCTGCTGTACGCCCTCCTTGGTTGGTGACAGAAGCACCAGATCATCAACAAACAGTAGATATTTGACTTCAGATTCTAGTAGGGTGAGGCCGGGTGCTGCATACTGTTCTAGTGCCCTCACCAATTCGTTGATATGTATGTTAAAGAGGGTGGGGCTTATACTGCATCCCTGTCTCACCCCATGGCCATGTGGAAAGAAACGTGTGTTTTTTGCCAATTTTAACTGCACACTTGTTGTTTGTGTACATGGATTTTATAATATCCTATGTTTTCCCCCCAACCCCACTTTCCATCAATTTGTATAGCAGACCCTCATGCCAAATTGAGCCAAAAGCTTTTTTGAAATCAACAAAGCATGATAAGACTTTGCCTTTGTTTTGGTTTGTTTGTTTGTCAATTAGGATGTGCAGGGTGAATATGTGGTCTGTCGTACGGTAATTTAGTAAAAAGCCAATTTGACATTTGCTCAGTACATTGTTTTCAATGAGGAAATGAACTAGTCTGCTGTTAATGATAATGCAGAGGATTTTCCCAAGGTTGCTGTTGACGCACATCCCACGGTAGTTATTGGGGTCAAATTTGTCTCCACTTTTGTGGATTGGGGTGATCAGTCCTTGGTTCCAAATATTGGGGAAGATGCCAGAGCTAAGGATGATGTTAAAGAGTTTAAGTATAGCCAATTGGAATTTGTGGTCTGTATATTTTATCATTTAATTGAGGATACCATCAACACCACAGGCCTTTTTGGGTTGGAGGGTTTGTATTTTGTCCTGTAGTTCATTCAATGTAATTGGAGAATCCAGTGGGTGGTTCTGGTAGTCTTTAATAGTTGATTCTAAGATTTGCATTTGATCATGTATATTTGTTTGCTGTTTGTTCTTGTTATAGGGCCAAAAAGATTGGAGAAGTGGTTTACCCATACATCTCAGTTTTGGATAGATAGCTCTTCGTGTTGTTGTTTGTTTAGTGTTTTCCAATTTTCCCAGAAGTGGTTAGTCTATGGATTCTTCAATTACATTGAGCTGATTTCTGACATGCTGTTCCTTCTTATTCCGTAGTGGATTTCTGTATTGTTTTAGTGATTCACCATAGTGAAGGCGTAGGCTCAGGTTTTCTGGGTCTCTATGTTTTTGGTTGGATAGGTTTCTCAATTTCTTTCTTATGTTTTTGCATTCTTCATCAAACCATTTGTCATTTTTGTTACTTTTCTTTGGTTTTCTGTTTGAGAGTTTTAGAGTTGATGGGGAAGCTGAGAGGTAAAATATACTGTTTAGGTTTTCTACTGCCAAGTTTACACCTTCACTATTACAAAGAAACGTTTTGTCCAGGAAGTTGTCTAAAGGGAATTGAATTTGTTGTTGCCTAATTGTCTCTCTCTCTCTCGTCCTCAGGGACTCTTGGGGCATGGCCTTTCAGGCTTTGACTTCTCTCTCCCTCTCCCTGTCTGATCATGCATAGAATAATGCCTTGTAATGCTTGTTAATGCTTTGTAACTTTAGCTTTATGTGGTTTCATTTATTTGACAAAGTTATTTAATAATACTTGCTTTGATATTCACCTCTCATGACATTTACATTTACATTTACGTCATTTAGCAGACGCTCTTATCCAGAGCGACTTACAGTTAGTGCATACATTATTCTTTTTTTATTTTCATACTGGCCCCCCGTGGCAATCGAACCCACAACCCTGGCGTTGCAAACGCCATGCTCTACCAACTGAGCTACCTCCCTGCCGGCCATTCCCTCCCCTACCCTGGACGACGCTGGGCCAATTGTGCGCCGCCCCATTGGTCTCCCGGTTGCGGCCGGCTACAGCAGAGCCTGGATTCGAACCAGGATCTCTAGTGGCACAGCTAGCACTGCGATGCAGTGCCTTAGACCACTGCGCCACTCCTTGATCTTAGTCAGTCAGTCACTCACACACACTTTCACACAAAACTCACACACATTCACATACACTACATATGCAGACACATACCGACACAACATACATATACACACACACTCACTTTTACACTCATCATATGCTGCTGCTACTCTGTTCTTTATTTTACTCTTATTATTATCTATCCTGCTGCCAAGTCACTTTACCCTGCCTTCATGTACATATCTACCTCAAATACCTTGTACCTCTGCACATTGATCTGGTACTGGTACTCCCTGTACAGTGAGGGAAAAAAGTATTTGATCCCCTGCTGATTTTGTACGTTTGCCCACTGACAAAGACATGATCAGTCTATAATTTTAATGGTAGATTTATTTGAACAGTGAGAGACAGATAAACAACAAAAAAATCCAGAAAAACGCATGTCAAAAATGTTATAAATTGATTGGCATTTTAATGAGGGAAATAAGTATTTGACCCCTCTGCAAAACATGATTTAGTACTTGGTGGCAAAACCTTTGTTGGCAATCACAGAGGTCAGACGTTTCTTGCAGTTGGCCACCAGGTTTACACACATCTCAGGAGGGATTTTGTCCCACTCCTCTTTGCAGATCTTCTCCAAGTCATTAAGGTTTCGAGCCTGACGTTTAGCAACTCGAACCTTCAGCTCCCTCCACAGATTTACTATGGGATTAAGGTCTGGAGACTGGCTAGGCCACTCCAGGACCTTAATGTGCCTCTTCTTGAGCCACTCCTTTGTTGCCTTGGCCGTTTGTTTTGGGTCATTGTCATGCTGGTATACCCATCCACGACCCATTTTCAATGCCCTGGCTGAGGGAAGGAGGTTCTCACCCAAGATTTGACGGTACATGGCCCCGTCCATCGTCCCTTTGATGTGGTGAAGTTGTCCTGTCCCCTTAGCAGAAAAACACCCCCAAAGCATAATGTTTCCACCTCCATGTTTGACGGTGGGGATGATGTTCTTGGAGTCATAGGCAGCATTCCTCCTCCTCCAAACACGGCGAGTTGAGTTGATGCCAAAGAGCTCGATTTTGGTCTCATCTGACCACAACACTTTCACCCAGTTCTCCTCTGAATCATTCAGATGTTCATTGGCAAACTTCAGACGGCCCTGTATATGTGCTTTCTTGAGCATGGGTACCTTGCGGGCGCTGCAGGATTTCAGTCCTTCACGGCGTGGTGTGTTACCAATTGTTTCTTGGTGACTATGGTCCCAGCAGCTTTGAGATCATTGACAAGATCCTCCTGTGTAGTTCTGGGCTGATTCCTCACCGTTCTCATGATCATTGCAACTCCACGAGGTGAGATCTTGCATGGTGCCCCAGGCCGAGGGAGATTGACAGTTCTTTTGTGTTTCTTCCATTTGCGAATAATCGCACCAACTGTTGTCACCTTCTCACCAAGCTGCTTGCCGATGGTCTTGTAGCCCATTCCAGCCTTGTGTAGGTCTACAATCTTGTCCCTGACATCCTTGGAGAGCTCTTTGGTCTTGGCCATGGTGGAGAGTTTGGAATCTGATTGATTGATTATTTCTGTGGACAGGTGTCTTTTATACAGGTAACAAACTGAGATTAGGATCACTCCCTTTAAGAGTGTGCTCTTAATCTCAGCTCGTTGCCTGTATAAAAGACACCTGCGAGCCAGAAATCTTTCTGATTGAGAGGGGGTCAAATACTTATTTCCCTCATTAAAATGCAAATCAATTTATAACATTTTTGACATGCGTTTTTCTGGATTGTTTTGTTGTTTATCTGTCTCTCACTGTTCAAATAAACCTACCATTAAAATTATAGACTGATCATTTCTTTGTCAGTGGGCAAACGTACAAAATCAGCAGGGGATCAAATACTTTTTTCCCTCACTGTATATAGCTCCATTCTTGTGTTTATTTTTTATTTTTTACTGCATCGTTGGGAAGGGATCGTAAGCAAGCATTTCATGGTAAAGATTGTTAATTCATATTTAACAATCTACACATTCATTGTTCACATACATTCAGGGACGGCTTGTTCAATAGGGCGATATGGGCGACGCACTGCCAAACGGGAAAAGGAAGGGATTTTTTTTCTAATCAATTATATCACGGCAACAGCAGTTATCAGTGTTCACGTCTGATCTGCCAGCCACTAAATGTCAAATCAGGCTAAAGTCGTGCTTCAAATGGCCCCGCCCGTTTTTGGGGCGATTTCAGTCAAGTTGAAAATCGCCCAGAAGTCTCTCATAGCCTGTCATGTAAAATCAATTTTTTTCACATTTCAAAGCTTTCAATACATTCTCTATGGGTGTCTGTGGGCTTGCACTTACGCGCTTTCGTCATACGTGACGTAACGTTGAACGTAACTAAGACAATGGCGGCTAGAAGCGTCTCTGTTGCGACCTGCAGTGCGGCGTTATTTTATGTTTTTAATTTGTAGACTTAGTTTACAAACATTCTGCCAACCATGGATTTCCAGTGGTTGGTTTTGGACTGATCTTGTTGATCGTGTACATACCCGCTACGAACGGACTAAATAATGAAAACGCTGCTGGCAGCTGAATCCCAATACAGCTGGGAGACTTGGCTGGATGAGTCCCGGACAGAGAAGTGGAGCCGGCCACCTTCACCCTGGTCAGAGCGGACCGCGATCCTGGTAAGAGAGCGACTCTGTACCCCGACATTGAACTGCTTTCTGTGTCATTGCGACCTTACTATCAATTCAATTCAATTTAAGGGCTTTATTGGCATGGGAAACGTGTGTTAACATTGCCAAAGCAAGGGAAGTAGATAGTAAACAAAAGTGAAATAAACAATAAATATTAACAGTAAACATTACACTCAGAAGTTTCAAAAGAATAAAGACATTTCAAATGTCATATTATGTATATATACAGTGTTGTTACAATGTGCAAATAGTTAAAGTACAAATGGGAAAATAAATAAACATAAATATGGGTTGTATTTACAATGGTGTTTGTTCTTCACTGGTTGCCCTTTTCTTGTGGCAACAGGTCACAAATCTTGCAGCTGTGATGGCACACTGTGGTTTTTCACCCAGTAGATAAGGGAGTTTATCAAAATTGGGTTTGTTTTCGAATTCTTTGTGGATCGCTGTAATCTGAGGGAAATATGTGTCTCTAATATGGTCATACATTTGGCAGGAGGTTAGGAAGTGCAGCTCAGTTTCCACCTCATTTTGTGGGCAGTGTGCACATAGGTCTGCCTACGGCGGCCTTTCTCAATAGCAAGGCTATGGTCACTGAGTCTGTACATAGTCAAAGCTTTCATTAAGTTTGGGTCAGTCACAGTGGTCAGGTATTCTGCCACTGTGTACTCTCTGTTTAGGGCCAAATAGCATTCTAGTTTGCTCTGTTTTTTTGTTTGTTCTTTCCAATGTGTCAAGTAATTCTCTTTTTGTTTTCTCATGATTTGGTTGGGTCTAATTGTGTTGTTGTTGTTGTTGTTGTTGTTGTCCTGGGGCTGTGTGGGGTCTGTTTGTGTTTGTGAACAGAGGCCCAGGACAAGCTTACTTAGGGGACTCTTCTCCAAGTTCATCTCTCTGTAGGTGATGGCTTTGTTATGGAAGGTTTGGGAATCGCTTCCTTTTAAGTGGTTACTATCTGCCCCGTGAGTTCCCCCAATTGTTTGTTACCGTTGTGTACTGTTGATAATCACACGTTTACTGGAGAACTGAGACCAAGTAGAGACTTTGGACAGGGTGGATATGGTATAATAAAGGCAGTTTATTCAGAGGTAAAGATATCTGGAATCGCGTGCACGGACTCGTGCACGTGTGTAGGTCACCTAAATCATCAGAAAAATTGCCCCTCCTGAGAATTTTTTCAGGAGCCGCCACTGCATACATTATTTGCATACATTTTCTACTATTTTCCACAAGAGCTTCAAAATAAAAATGATAAAAAACAAAGAAATGTGCACCTGTTGCTCACAGGAAGCAGCCTAACAGAAATTCTTCATTCAGGCCTGTTAGGGGCTGACTCCTGACACCAGGCCTGGTGCTGCTGGGTACAGCTGGGGCTGATTGGTTGAGGTGCTGACTCCAAACACCAGGCCTGGTGCTGCTGGGTACAGCTGGGGCTGATTGGTTGAGGTGCTGACTCCAAACACCAGGCCTGGTGCTGCTGGGTACAGCTGGGGCTGATTGGTTGAGGTGCTGACTCCAAACACCAGGCCTGGTGCTGCTGGGGTACAGCTAGCGTTGAGGCTGGGGCTACGTTTGGGGCTGCTAAGGTTGATGCTATCTGCATTTCTGTGTGTTGAGGGCTAGATCTCTACAACATACAGCCTCCCACTCTGACATCTGTAGGGGCTACTTGTTTGTAGAACAGTCATTATTATAGGAAAACTACAGCAATATGCCAATAGTCTATTTGTAATAATAATGAATAAATACATTGTTGGCAAATTTGGCATACAATACTGTGAGGAAAAGATTATAGATACTGACAAAATACACAACTATAATCAAATATCTCACAAAAACATAAAACCGGAAATCCTGAAACTGTAGATTAATAATAATGTCAAACTGCACCAGTTGGTCCTATTAGTGCTGTTTCTGTCATTAGGACACTCTGGGGGCGCTGGGGGAAAGGCTGCTATTACAGCAAACACATCTAATGACCTTTTCACCAATCGAAGAGGGATGTGTGTGTGCGTGCATGCATGCATGTGTATGCGTTTGCGGTGTGCGTGTGTGTGTGTGAGCGTGTTGGTGTGTCTTTGTGTGTCTTTGTATGTGTTTGCACGTACGCTTGCACATGTGGACCCCTCTTGGGATACTAATGATAACACGGAAATACAAGACAACCAATTAAGTCTGTCAGGGCCAGATTTATCCCGTGGTTTGACAGTCCCCTCACGCTGCAGCCGCTGATTCCCTTTACATGCCACGCAACGCAATTAAGATCCGGTGGGTGTGGCTGGGCTGGAATTACCCCTCTGTGTGGCTGTCATTCTCTCTCTCTCTCTCTCTCTCTCTCTCTCTCTCTCTCTCTCTCTCTCTCTCTCTCTCTCTCTCTCTCTCTCTCTCTCTCTCTCTCTCTCTCTCTCTCTCTCTCTCTCTCTCTCTCCCTCTCTCCCTCTCTCCCTCTCTCCCTCTCTCCCTCCCTCCCTCCCTCCCTCCCTCCATTATCTATTTATAACCGGTATTGTCTGAGCCGGAGAAGCACTGGGGGAAGGAACAATTACGAATACTGCAGGATAGGCAGAATAACACAGAGACCACCCATTAAACACACACACACATACACACACACACACACACACACACACACACACACACATACACGTATGTGGAAGTGGAAGACACACATTAAACACACATGTATACACATACACATGTCGATATATTCTGTCGGTATTCAGTTTATTGTGTATATTCTGTCTGTTGATTCTGTTTACTGTGGCAGCACCATTACCCTTATCAAATTCCCGGTATATGTAAATGTACTTGGTGAATAAACATGGTTCTGATTCTAACACCCACACACACACACATTTCTGCATGTACCAGACAGACTGATTGACATGCTTGGGTAGCAGCCACACAGCTGATAATTGGCAGTTGTCGTGACCTCACAGTCAGTGGTGGAGAGAGCAGGGAGAGTGAGATGTACTTTTCCATCGTGATGTGACCTTCGTCACCCTTATGGATCCGTCTTTAGGAATGAGGCCCTTTTCTCTTCATGTGTTCACTCTGCTGGAGTTTAATGCAAGGGACTAGATAGCCATATGGAAATGCATACATCATTTCATAGCTTATCAAAGACAGGAATGAGGGCAGTGAGGAATATACAGCGCAGCGAAGGGAGGAAAGATAGGGGGAGGAAAGATAGTGGGAGGAAAGATAGGGAGAGGAAAGATAGGGGGAGGAAAGATAGTGGGAGGAAAGATAGGGGGAGGAAAGATAGGGGGAGGAAAGATAGGGGGAGGAAAGATAGGGGAGGAAAGATAGGGAGAGGAAAGATAGGGGGAGGAAAGATAGGGAGAGGAAAGATAGGGGGAGGAAAGATAGGGAGAGGAAAGATAGGGGGAGGAAAGAAGAGGGATGGGGGTTGGTCGATGGTGGCCTGTAGCGTTTGATCCATCTCCCTTTACTCTATGGCTCAAAGGCTTCACACATGCACACACACATAAATGCAAGAGAATGTGTTAGGCCTTCAAGCCATATAGAGAGAGAAAGAAAGAGAAAGAGAGTGTGAGAGAGAGAGATACCCTGGTGAAAAAACAGCAATCAATGCATTTCCGTGCAGCAGCTGCTTGGAGATAAAGAGACACCTTGGCAGGACACCAGGCTTTTCCTCAGCACTGTGCCCTCTTACTCTACCAGTTTACCACACACTCTCTGACACTTTGTCTTCAGCTCTATATAGTCAAGGGCAAAATGTTCATCTTCCACCAATGCTACATGTACTGCTTACTATACGCTACAGTGTACTTGAGGATGTGTTTATTTTTGTTTTCTCTGTGTGTGTCAGATTACAGTACATGGGGCTAAATAACATGGTCCAAATAGAAATTAACACCTGGTTTGGCCTGGAAGAGGCTGGCTAAACAATAATTAACCCTGAATTTGGCCTGAGAGCTGCTAGTTTATAGACTGATGGGGGGTTAAGTCTGGACTCCATCTTAGAGCAATGCATGATGGGAAGTGGTCCAGGGTCCTGCCTCGTCCTCCCTGCCTCATCGTGCCCATTCAACCCAGAGTCTGGTTCGGGGCCAGATAAGAAATTTGGGCCCTCTGTAGGAGCTGCATGGCAAACTGGCACAGGTAGAGGGGCTTATGTCTTAGGACCCCCAAATCTTTTTCCAATTCCAAACATCAGAAAGACTGAAACTCTATCCAAAAGGCTGTTCAAACCAACGCCATCCAACACACGCACAACAAAAAACAAGAAAAGCAGCTGGCACTACCAATTACCTTAGCACATTTAAGTCACCATTACACCTACAAAACCCAGAAGTGTGAATGATTTCTAAACATCCATCATTCAACTACTGGACAATGATAGATAAGCCATACTGACACAGACCCAGGTCAATCTGTTCAGGGAACAGCAGAAGTCAAGGGGTTAAAGAAACAGGGAGGCCTATTGTTCCGGACTCCCTGAGTCAGATCGAATACCCCCTCCTCTGCGGCCAAACTGAATTATTCTCTTCTGTATGCCCACGTTGCCATGACGACAGGAGAGCGAGAGCCAGGAAGTGTTCTGGTAGCTTTCCCAAACCCGGGGGTCCTCAGGATAAACGCAACCAATCAAAAGGGGATGTGGAGGTAATGAAGACTAAAGGCTGTGAGAGAGGCTTTTAGGAGGCGCTGCTAACTCTGAGCACTTCAGCCACGGCGCTCGCTGCTCAGCCCGCCGCTCGCCGCTGAACTCAGCCTGGCGGATTAGCCTCCCCGCCGTCACTATGGAAACCGAAACGCCGCCGCCATGCAGAGCCGCAGACAGACAGGAGATTATCTTTTTTCTTGTGCGGTATGAAATGAAAAAGTATTATCGAAGTGCTACCTAGGATTTTTCTGGTGTTTTGGTTTGAGTGATGGATGGCTCTTTGTGGAGAGCTGGTGTGAAGATAGAAGTCTTATGATGAGTTGTTTTCCTGCGATGAGCACTCATACAGTCTGCATTACCTCACTTAGTTTAATGGATCTGTTTGATAATGTTTTTATAATCCAATGTCAGATGAACTAGTCAATGCTGTGGCCTAGGGTGGTCTAGTGGTCTAAGCCACTGTCTCCAGACGCATGGGTTGGAATCCGGCCCACTGCTATTTCAGCACACTCTCTCCTCCATCTCTCCTCTCTCCATCCGTCTTATCCAATAAACTACAAATGTGTGAGGAGTGGGACTGCCCCTCTCCTTTAAAAGATAAAGGGAGGTGGCAGGTAGGCGAGGTAGCCTAACAGTTAGATCGTTGGGCCAGTAACTGAAAGGTCGCTGGTTCGAATACCTGAGCCGACAAGGTGAAAAATCTGTTGATGTGTCCTTGAACAAGGAACTTAACCCTAATATTCTCCAGGGGTGCCGTACTACAGTGGCTGACCCTGTAAAACAACACATTTCACTGTGCCTTCAGAAAGTATTCATACCCCTTGACTTATTCCACATTTTGTTGTGTTGCAGCCTGAATTCAAAATGGATTAAATACATACTTTTTTCACCCATCTACACATAATATCCCATAATGCCAAAGAGAAAACATGTTTTTAGACATTTTTGCAAATGTATTGAAAATACTGAAATATCTCATTTACATAAGTATTCACACAACGGAGTCAATACTTTGTAGAAGTACCTTTGGTGGCGATTACAGCTGTAAGTCTTTTTGGGTAAGTCTCTAAGAGCTTTGCACACCTGAATTGTACAACATTTGCCCATTATTATTTTTAAAACTAGGCCACACAGGAACATTCAATGTCATCTTGGTAAGCAACTCCAGTGTATATTTGGCCTTGTGTTTTAGGTTATTTTCCTTCTGAAAGGTGAATTCGTCTCCCAGTGTCTGTTGGAAACAGACTGAACCAGATTTAGCCCGTTCTTATAGCTGTATTCGTTTATTTTTATCCTATGAAACTCCCTAGTCCTTGCCGATGACAAGCATACCCATGACATGATGCATACACCACCATGCGGTCCTCTGTAGCTCAGCTGGTAGAGCACGGCGCTTGTAACGCCAAGGTAGTGGGTTCGATCCCCGGGACCACCCATACACAAAAAAATGTATGCACGCATGACTGTAAGTCGCTTTGGATAAAAGCGTCTGCTAAATGGCATATTATTATTATTATGCTTGAAAATATGAAGAGTGGTACTCAGTGATGTGTTGTGTTGGATGCCCCAAACATAACGCTTTGTAATTAGGACAAAAATGTAACAGCTTTGCAGCATTTTTTGCAGTATTACTTGATTGCCTTGTTGCCAACAGGACGCATGTTTTGGAATATTTGTATTCTCTACAGGCTTCCTTCTTTTCACTCTGTCATTTAGGTTAGTATTGTGGAGTAACCTCAATGTTGTTGATCCATCCTCAGTTTTCTCATATCACAACCATTAAACTCTGTAAGTGTTTTAAAGTCACCATTGGCCTCATGGTGAAATCCCTGAGCAATTTCCTTCCTCTCCGACAACTGAGTTAGGAAGGACGCCTGTATTTTTGTAGTGACTGGGTGTATTTATAAACCATCCGAAGTGTAATTAATAACTTCACCATGCTCAAATTATTATATTCAGCGTTTTTTTATTTTTTTTACCCATCTACCAATCAGTGCCCATCTTTGTGAGGCATTGAAAAACCTCCCTGGTCTTTGTGGTTGAATCTGTGCTTGAAATTAACTACTCTATTGAGGGACATTACAGATAATTGCATGTGTGGGGTACAGAGATGGGGTAGTCTTTCAAAAACTATGTTAACCACAATGGTTTTTAACACGGAATGAGTCCATGCAACTTATTATGCGATTTGGTAAACTTATTTAGGCTTGCCATAACAAAGGGGTTGAATACTTATTGACTCAAGATATTTCAGCTTTACATTTTTTGTGAATTTCTAAAATGTTCTACAAACAAAATTCCACCTTGACATTATGGGTAAGTGTGTATAAATCAGTGACACAAACTCACTATTTAATCCATTTTAAATTCAGGCTGTAACACAACAAAATGTGGAAAAGGTTAAGAGTGTGAATCCTTTCTGAAGGCACTGTATCTGGTGTATGTGACAATAAAACATGTATTTCTATTTTTTATAATAAAAATAAAAAACAAGTCAATGCTTATATCTAATAACAATGCATATAGATATATTTGGTGTTCTTTATGACTCCAGGGCTCCAGGAAAAATCTATAGACTCACTCATTCCCTCACCCTTGGAATTCCCATTTCTGAGTTTATCCGACCTTATCCCCAGAACATTGTTCCCAATAACCTCCTATTTCCTCGTAATCTCAGGGTGACGGCTCTGGAAAGCCGGAGTGGAAGAAAAATGTTTTTGGAGCTCAGCCAAAAGGGCAGAGAAAGCTATAACCACCCACATCACAACTAACAACAAACACACACACACACACACACACACACACACACACACACACACACACACGCACACACACACACGCACACAAGCACGCACACACATACGGAAGGCAATATTTTTCAGGAAGTTCTTTCTCCCTGCAGCATTTCTAAGTTGGTGAATCGACTTAGTGCCCTCTGCCAACATTCACCTGTTAACATCACATGTGATAAGAAGGAGGATACACAGGGAGTTGATCTATGATAAGACTCAACTACAGAACAGGGCCCAGATCTTCAAAAGGGCCAACTGATGCTCCCTGCCTCACCCCTCAGTCAACTCAGTTAGAAACACATCTTTGACTCCTTGGGCGATTAGCTAGCTGGGCCTTTGTGAATCAGGCGTGGGTTTTACCTTACAGTAGTTTAGTTGGGGAGCTGCATGTGCAAGCCGTGGTTATCTTTAAAGGGAGTGATAGTACACACATTATGTTGTATCAGACTGGGGAGAGACATATCAGGCCATATCACTAACATGACAGGCCAGCCCACACCACACTAACACCACAGCTCTGCACTGAGCTCTAAACTGCAGTCTCTCACAGTGGTCTTAGTCTGGTGTTGCAGTGAGGTCTGAACTGTAGTCTCTCACAGTGGTCTTAGTCTGGTGTTGCAGTGAGGTCTGAACTGTAGTCTCTCACAGTGGTCTTAGTCTGGTGTTGCAGTGAGGTCTGAACTGTAGTCTCTCACAGTGGTCTTAGTCTGGTGTTGCAGTGAGGTCTGAACTGTAGTCTCTCACAGTGGTCTTAGTCTGGTGTTGCAGTGAGGTCTGAACTGTAGTCTCTCACAGTGGTCTTAGTCTGGTGTTGCAGTGAGGTGTAAACTGAGCTGTGCTTATGGAGGAGTGACAATACCATTGCACTACAGTTTAGTCCTCAGGGCAGCACTACAACACCAGCAGCAGACTCTCTCCTCCAGAAGCACAATGCTGTATACTAAGGCCTAAACTCCAGACTCTCCTCCACACTCCTCTATAAACGCAGTACTGTGGTTCTGCTCAGTGCTCGCCATGCATGTGGCATGGGGGATCAGGCTCAGCCAATCAGAACCCTTCCACATCACTGGCCAGAGCCATCTCTTATCATCCGCCAGAGGAGAGGCTTTCCCTGCTAATGCTGCCCTGCTAGCTAGCACTCTCCATACCTCTCTCCCTACACCTACACTCTCACTATCCCTTCAGCCCTCTTATCAATCCCTCTCTCTGGCTCGTTCTCCACCTCTCTTTCTCCTTCAGTCCCCTCGCTCCATCATGCCCGCAATATACCTCTCTTTACCCTCCAACAAGCACTCTCCGTTTCTCACACACTCCATCTCTCTCACCCCATCTCTCTCTCCACCCTCTCTCCTGTCTTCTCTCAGAGTGACTCCAGGCCTCTCCAGTTATGCGTTGCTGAGGTGTGTGATAGCGGTCTCTACGCTACACTGGAGAGGAGAGCCAGAGAGGCCAGGTCACACCACACCATCCACACTGAATCCTAATGTGTGTGTGTTCACTGATACCTACAGGACAGAGCGGGAGCGACAGTCGAAATTAGAATCGGGTTGAGGTAAAGCGCTTGTGACGGAACATATATTGCAGGCAGGGTCTAAATATTTCTCTCCTTTTCTCTTATTCCTGAAAGAGAGGGAGGGAATGGGGGGATGGGAGAGAGAGAAGGAACCAATCATTTGATATGTTTAATTGTATGTCTTGGGAAAGAGGTAGAGGTACCAGTGTTGGAGGGCGAGGTAAATGAACTATAAAGCTAATTAAAAAAGACATGTACAAGAGATCAACACTTGCAGACGGAGACCCCACTTAATCAAGACAAATTGCAGAGAGAGGTTGAGATTTCCGAGTTGGCCTAGGAATTACCGGATATACCTTTATATCATGTTATTTACCTTTATTTATCCAGGTAGTTTCATTGAGATAAAATCTATTTTTCAAGAGAGACCTGGTCCATACCTGCTAGAACACCTAAATACCATGATATAGAAGGCCTAGGAAAGCTACGGGCTCGACTAGTATTCCATACACTCACATGCACACTCACATGCACACACACACATGCATACTCACATGCACAAAATAGTAATAGATAGTCATCAGACTGTTTATGTCATAAAGGCAGCAAAAAGGGAATATGTATTTTGAATATTTCTTGTACTTGTTAATAATCCATCATGCAGCTAAATGAAACAACACGCCTTGTCATTCACAGGTCGCCTGAGGATGTGCCACATTTCTTTATCGACTATTTTCTTTGAGAAAACCAACAACACATTCCCATTTATTTATCCTCGCATCATCACGGCAGTAAATTGCTTTAGAAATGGCATAGGTTCCCTCAGCCACCCATGTAAATACAATCTCATTGCGAGATGTTAATAATCTTTTTGTTTTCTTGACCAGGAGTCTCTAGAACGCGGCCCCGTTCCCTTGATTCAATTACCACAGGCACAGCGTTAGGGAGTAGAGAGAATGAAGGATGCCCCTGAATGCACCTCCGATAATGACATTCAAATGGATCACTGTCACATGTTGCTACGCTGCTGTGCCGTTTAAAAGAGAGGGTAATGAAAAGACGGCCACACTCCGTTACGGGGAGCGGAACTTAACACGACACCTCCTTAGGGAAATGACAGGCCCAGGTTCTACAGAGCTACTGCACACGCGTAACGCAGCGCATCCACAGCCAACCAGAAGAAGCTAGCTCTGCGAATGCCGCCACCACAGCCTATATGAAGTGCCGTCATGCCACATACACTGATGGGGAGGCACATATACCAGGCGGTGTCAGAGGAAGGCCCTTAAAATTGTCAAAGACTCCAGCCACCCTAGTCATAGACTGTTCTCTCTGCTACCGCACGGCAAGCGGTACCGGAGCGCCAAGTCTAGGTCCAAAAGGCTTCTCAACAGCTTCTACCCCCAAGCCATAAGACTCCTGAACAGCTAATCATGGCTACCCGGACTATTTACACTGCCCCCCCATCCCCATTCGCTCTTTTTACGCTGCTGCTACTCTGTTAATTATTCATGCATAGTCACTTTAACTCTACCCACATGTACATATTACCTCAACTACCTCAACTACCTCAACTAGCCGGTGCCCCCGCACATTGACTCTGCACCGGTACCCCCCTGTATATATAGCCTCCCTACTGTTATTTTATTTTACTTCTGCTCTTTTTTTCTCAACACTTTTTTGTTGTTGTTGTTTTATTTTACTTTTTTATAAAAAAAATAAATGCACTGTTGGTTATGGGCTGTTAGTAAGCATTTCACGGTAATGTCTACACCTGTTGTATTCGGCGCATGTGGCAAATACAATTTGATTTTATTTTATTTAACATACAGTACACACGCATGCAGGCAGGCAGGCAAATAACAGAATTCTGTGTATTCATATCTTGGGTATGCACTCAGAAGATTGAGATTCACTTACAAAAACATGGAGCCATGCATATGCAGTAGAGGACATGGAGACACACCCACATGCAAACATAGTGTAGGTCTATACAGTACACAGCAGGGCTGTCACGTGTAGGCCTATCACTAATTATGCAACAAAGAAATAAACACATTATCTGACCACTCATATTAATTAAAATGTGTTTGAATACACATTTTACAGTAGCTCTAATTTCAAAACGGATTGTCATAGCCCTAATAAACACCTTGTTGCAACTCCTTGAGACATCGTTTAGGAATTCCCCTTTATCCTTAGATAAGCCATTTATGAGAAATCTACTCTCCAACTGAAGTATCAACGGGCACACACACACACACACACACACACACACACACACACACACACACACACACACACACACACACACACACTGTAAAAAGGCTCTAAATGAACAAACAGAAGCGTGCCTTTAGGGGAATAATACAAAGCTCTCCAGAAGGCCAGGACAGAGTAGACTGAGTGAGTAGTACGGACCTGTTTCTGTTTCCCACCAGTATCTGTGCTACAGCACCCCATGAATACCAAACACTGAACAAGGGGCCCAAATGAATAATGATGTGTGGAACATGCATATGGATCACATGTATATATGTATGAAGGATGCACAGGGCTAGGCAGGCATGGAGGGAGGGAGGGAGGGAGGGAGGGAGGGAGGGAGGGAGGCAGGGAGGGAGGGAGGCAGGCAGGCAGGCAGGCAGACAGGCAGGCAGGCAGGCAGGCAGTGAGGGAGGGAGGGAGGGAGGGAGGGAGGCAGGGATGGAGGCAGGCAGTGAGGGAAGCAGGCAGGGAGGAAGGGCAGGGAGGGAGGGAGGGAGGCAGGGAGGGAGGCAGGCAGTAGGGGAGGCAGGGAGGGAGGCAGGCAGGGAGGAAGGCAGGGAGGGAGGCAGGCAGGGAGGCAGGCAGGCAGGCAGGCAGGCAGGCAGGGAGGGAGGCAGGCAGGGAGGCAGGCAGGCAGGCAGGCAGGCAGGGAGGGAGGGAGGGAGGGAGGGAGGGAGGGAGGGAGGCAGGCAGGCAGGCAGGCAGGCAGGCAGGCAGGCAGGCAGGCAGGCAGGCAGGCAGGCAGGCAGGGAGGGAGGGAGGGAGGGAGGGAGGGAGGGAGGGAGGGAGGGAGGGAGGCAGGCAGGCAGGCAGGCAGGGAGGGAGGGAGGGAGGCAGGCAAGGAGGGAGGCAGGCAAGGAGGGAGGCAGGCAAGGAGGGAGGCAGGGAGGCAGGCAAGGAGGGAGGCAGGCAAGGAGGGACGGAGGCAGAGATGAGCTACTGAATCATTCACTGATGGAGTTAAAGTGATCATACAGAGAGTCCCTGCAGAGTGGGGGGAGACACACACACACAGTGCGCACACACACACACACACACACACACACACACACACAGAGCGAGAGAGATGGTATGGAGAGACTTAGTCCATCATACTATTTTCTGTCTCTATCGCTTTAAAATCAATCTCTCTTATACTTTTCTCATTTCCGCATCTTTCCACAGGCAAAAATGTACAAACTACTTCATTCATTTCTACTCTCTTTGGTCTCTCTGTTAGCATGGGAGATTCACCATCTGTGTTTCTCTAACCTTTGGAAAAGTCATTTCATTACACACCTGCTGAAAAGCACCAATGCCTCCCATCTCTCCTTTTCCTTTTCCCCCTGTCCCTTTCTTCTTCCACTCCCCCTCTTCCTCCTCTCTGTCCTCCCCTCCAAATCGGCACGGAGGCAGTTGCCAGGGCCACTCTGTGTCTCCAGGGGTAACCAGACAAAGGGACATAGCACCCCGGGAGCATCTGCGCGACAACCAGTCCAAATGTTCACCATCAACCAGGGAGGACTACCAACTTTGGGACAGACAGAGAGATGGACACACAGCCAGACTGGTATAGTCACTTTTCACAGGGGAAATACGTTTCACCAACAGCATCTTTTGAAGCTGTTGAAGCTAAGCTCCAGACCAGACTAGACCTCATCTGGAAGGTATAAAATAGCTCAGGACAGGAAGAGATGGAGAGACCTTGTAGATACCTTATGCTCCACTTGGCACAATGAGGTCTCATTAAATCAAGTAAATAGTAGCAGCATCCTTTAGTGAACAGATATCCACTGTGTGTGAGTGTATGCAACAAGATCTCACGGTCTGACTTCAGTATTCAACGTTTGTCTGGGGGGGATAAACGTAAAAACTCAACAATTATGTTTAGGCATTAATTCCGAATGGTTAAGGGTTAAGGTTTGGGATAGTGTTAAAACAAAAACAATTTAACAAGTGCCTAGCACTAGGATTTAAACTGCGATCCTCTGAGCCGTAGCTCGCAGTTTAAGCCCTTCATTTATCCCCATCCACAACTCCCTAACAAGCCACAGGCCTACTAGATGGTAATAGGTGCTCACGTTGCCCCTAGTGGACGGTATTGAAGGCATTTCCCGATGTCCTGGGGACCTGGACAAACGTCTAATATTGCAGTTGATCTGGTGTTACCTGGCTGGTGTATGAGTGTATGTGTATCCATATATTGTGCCTTCTAAAGAGAATGTCATTTGAATGAATGCATCTATAATTCCCCTAATGAATAAACATGGCTGTCCTTCGCAGTGACATCAACAACTCTCCTCTCTGGATTGAGCCACACAACATTCTGGCTAGCAGGCAGTCCATCTCCATAACCACTCCATAATCCCTTTAAATACAACCCCGCTACACACTCTACAACTCAAGCAGAATAAAAACCCATTGTAAGAGAAGGCCGGGTCAATATAGGCCTGGGGTCAAAGGTCATTCACAGCCAAGTGATGCATCTCTGTTTATATGACAGCACAAGACATAACACTGACACATGGACAGTGAGTAAAACCAATGGTTTTAAAACAACCACCATCTTTCCATAGGGAGAGTTAATGGGAGACACAGGTGGGAATGGGCTCATCTTGAAGTCTCCCATGAAGTGACAGAGCACTTCCCTTAAATCAAATAAGAGATCAATACGTCTCTATTCAATGACACATTACCTCGCCGCCTATCGCCCAATGACGACACAGTCACATGACCCTTCATAACAGATAGCCTGGCTCATAAACCGGTTTACAGCATTACCTTGCCGACGTGGGGTAATATCATCACATTTATGAGAAAGTAATGATTCCTCCTCGGAATTTCCGAGCGTTGAGGAAAAAGGTTTATGAGAATTATATCAGCGGAGAAGATTTTTAAAAAACTATCTCCCACAACCCCTTTAATTTGTTTTTCCCTCTGAGGGATAAATAGAGCTCAGTAATATCAGGTATTAAAGTCAATCCTGTCAAAGAAGGATGGGCCAATTAGTAGAAAAGGAGACAAGAAGAAACAATGGAATCAAAGTCAATCCATAGGGTATAAGGTATATTCTCCCTGCAGTATAGAAGCAGTTATCAATAGCATTAACACTGACGGATAGGGACGATTAGACAGCACAATCACATCTAACCTGTCCATAATCAAGACTTAAAACTATAATAAAGCCCTTACCGCTTTAGGCAGAGGGAGCCTTGCCATAACCATATTTACCTATTGGAAATATAATGACAGTTTAATGAAACCTTATTTCTTTATTCACAAAGTTAAAGTTGGATGAGGATAAAATGCAGTAGCTAGTTTATCAAGGGCATTTTATGAGAGAAATAAATCAGATTTGATTATCATTCAATGGTCTTGAGTATCCTCTCTACTTTTCCTTTAGACTGAGACAACCAGAGGGGTTCAATAACAAGGAGAGAGGCCAGAGTAAGGGAGAGGTAGCTCGTAGCTGTGCTCTATAAGCTGGAAGTACCACAGCCCAAACCTTCAGGCCCTAGCACCATTTCACAACTAGTGGCATTGTCGCCGACCACAATGAAACCCTGTCTGACATGAGTGGTTGGTGGATAACACTGTACCCCTGTTGCCCCCCCCCCCCCCCTCGCCCCTCGCCAACACCCCCGCTGTCAGTCCCAGGGGTCCCCACTCTCATCCAATCACACGCCACATAAATCCATAACTCTCGCTCTCTTGGCCCCCAGGAAAACACAATAAACTGCACTCATCTTTTATGCATGATTCTCTCTCTCTTTGCCTCTCTCACTCTTGCTCTCCGTTCCCTCTCTCCCTGGCTCTGTGTTTATCAATCATTGCGGGGACACTACAGGGCAGCGCGTATCCCTCGCAGGGGAGAAGGGAGAAACGGGGGAAATATGCATTGCTGCACAACAAGGCAGAATGAAGAGTCGTTTCTCTTTCACTGAGCATGGGGTTATTTTGCGACCCCTCCCCAGCTCACCGCCCCTCGCAGCGTGAACGATAGCAGCGTCAGGTATATGAAAGCGACCTCCTCACCTCTCTAAATCTAGATGTGTGTTGAGAAACACATGCTACAGTGTGTCTGATGCCTTGCAGGGGAACAGGGCTGTGGCATGAGTTTACTCCCACACATGCCCTGCAAGGGTCTGTACAGCCAACATACATACACCACAGCCTCATCGGCATCCTAACATATTCACTAACAGCCAAGCCACAGCTGTTGCAGTGAGGGAGAGGCCACCGGTTTAAACAGACATGAAGAGAGTAGATCATAGAGAAGACAGGGATAATATAATGTATAATACTGTACAGTGTATTCTACTGAAGAGAAAAGCATTGGTCTCTTTTGAGCCAACAAATAGATGCACATACCACAGCAGACGAATTAAGGAAAATGGCTTTTTAGAGGTCGGCGGCTTGTGCTATGTATACATTGGTCACATATACAGACAAACACACCTGTTCCTACCTTGTGGATGAGATGAGATCTGCTTTCAGATCAACTGCATTGATCCTCCTTGCATGTACTCTAACTATAGTAATTAAAGGCTATTTAATTGTTGTACTGTTGTAATTTTGATTTTGATTTTATTAGGATCCCCATTAGCCGACGCCAATGGCGACAGCTAGTCTTACTCAAAGACATTGAAGACAAAAGACTACAATTTATATACATTTTAAAATAGTAAGATGTAGTGTGCGTGAGCATCTATCAGTTACACATACATGTCAGTACAAACACACAACAAGTAGGGCACATGGGGGAGAGGCGTTGTGTCATGAGGTGTTGCTTTATTTGTTTTTGAAACCAGGTTTGCTGTTCGCTTGCACTATATGTGACTGAAGGGAGTTCCATGCAATCATGGCTCTGTATAATACTGTATGTTTCCTTGAATTTGTTCTGGACCTGGGGACTGTGAAAAGACCCCTGGTGGCATGTCTGGTGGGGTAAATGTGTGTGTCAGTGCTGTTTGTAAGTTGTCTATACAAACAATTTGGAATTTCCAACACATTATTATAAAAACAAGAAGTGATGCAGCCAGTCTCTCCTCTACCTTTAGCCAAGAAAGACTGGCATGCATAGAATTGATATTAGCCCTCTGATTACATTGAAGAGTGAGATGTGCTGCTCTGTTCTGGGCCAGCTGCAGCTTAACTAGGTCCTTCTTTGCAGCACCTGACCATATGACTGGGCAATAATCAAGATAAGATAAAACTACAGCCTGCAGGACTTTGTGGAGTGTGGTGTCAAAACAGCAGAGCATCTCATTAACACGGACAGACCTCTCCCCATATTATAACCATTTAATCTATATGTTTTGACCATGACAGTTTATAATCTAATGTAACACCAAGTAATTTCCTACTGCTCTTTCCTCGTCTGATCATGTGTTCTCGCATACCCCGAGAGCATCTGGTCAGCGCGGCGGTGGCACAGGAATACTCATCTCTCTCAAGTGGACATTCTCTCTTTTCCCCCTGACCCATCTATCTCCTCATTTGAATTCCATGCTGTCACAGTCACTAGCCCATTCAAGCTTAACATCCTTATCATTTATTGCCCTCCAGGTTCCCTTGGAGAGTTCATCAATGAGCTTGACGCCTTGATAAGTTCCTTTCCTGAGGATGACTCACCCCTCACAGTTCTGGGTGAATTTAACCTCCCTACGTCTGTCTTTGACTCATTTCTCTCTGCCTCCTTCTTTCCACTCCTTTCCTCTTTTGACCTCACCCTCTCACCGTCCCCCCCTACTCACGAGGCAGGCAATACGCTTGACCTCATCTTTACTAGATGCTGTTCTTCTACTAATCTCACTGCAACTCCCCTCCAAGTCTCCGACCACTACTTTGTATCCTCTCTCGCTCTCCTCCAACACTACTCACTCTGCCCCTACTCAGATGGTAATGTGCCGTCGCAACTGTCGCTCTCTCTCTCCCACAACTCTCTCCTCTTCCAACCTATCATCTCTTCCCTCTGCTAAATCCTTCTCCCTCCAATCTCCTGATTCTGCCTCCTCAACCCTCCTCTCCTCCCTTTCTGCATATTTTGACTCTCTATGTCCCCTATCCTCCCTGCCGGCTCGGTCCTCCCCTCCTGCTCCGTGGCTTGACGACTCATTGCGAGCTCACAGAACAGGGCTCCGGGCAGCCGAGCGGAAATTGAGGAAAACTAGACTCCCTGTGGACCTGCATTCTCTTCCTCTGTTTCTGCTGCTAAAGTCACTTTCTACCACTCTAAATTTCAAGCCTCTGCCACTAACCCTAGGAAGATCTTTGCCATCTTCTCCTCCCTGCTGAATCCACCTCCTCCTCCCCCTCCCTCCTCCCTCTCTGTGGATGACTTCGTCAACCATTTTGAAAAGAAGGTTGACAACATTCGATCCTCATTTATTAAGTCAAATGACACCGCTGGTCCTGCTCACACTGCCCTACCCTATGCTTTGACTTCTTTCTCCCCTCTCTCTCCAGATGAAATCTTGCGACTTGTGACGGCCGGCTGCCTAACAACCTGCCCGCTTGACCCTATCCCCTCCTCTCTTCTCCAGACCATTTCCGGAGACCTTCTCCCTCACCTCACCTTGCTCATCCTTGACCGATGGCCATGTCCCTTCCGTCTTCAAGAGAGCGAGAGTTGCACCCCTCCTCAAAAAATGTACACTCGATCCCTCCGATGTCAACAACTACAGACCAGTATCCCTTCTTTCTTTTCTCTCTAAAACTCTTGAGCGTGCCGTCTCTAGCCAACTCTCCTGCTATCTCTCTCAGAATGACCTTCTTGATCCAAACCAGTCAGGTTTCAAGACTGGTCATTCAACTGAGACTGCTCTTCTCTGTGTCACGGAGGCTCTCCGCACTGCTAAAGCTAACTCTCTCTCCTCTGCTCTTATCCTTCTAGACCTATCTGCTGCCTTTGATACTGTGAACCATCAGATCCTCCACTCCACCCTCTCCGAGTTGGGCATCTCCGGCGTTGCTCACTCTTGGATTGCGTCCTACCTGACAGGTCGCTCCTACCAGGTGGCGTGGCGAGAATCTGTCTCCGCACCACGTGCTCTTACCATTGGTGAGTTCTAGGCCCTCTCCTATTCTCTCTATACACCAAGTCACTTGGCTCTGTCATATCCTCACATGGTCTCTCCTATCATTGCTACACAGACGACACACAATTAATTTTCTCCTTTCCCCCTTCTGATAACCAGGTGGCGAATCGCATCTCTGCATTTCTGGCAGACATATCAGTGTGGATGTCGGATCACCACCTCAAGCTGAACCTCGGCAAGACGGAGCTGCTCTTCCTCCCGGGGAAGGACTGCCCGCTCCATGATCTCGCCATCACGGTTGACAACTCCATTGTGTCCTCCTCCCAGAGTGCAAAGAACCTTGGCGTGACCCTGGACAACACCCTGTCGTTCTCCGCTAACATCAAAGCGGTGACCCAATCCTGCAGGTTCATGCTCTACAACATTCGCAGAATACGACCCTACCTTACACAGAAAGCGGCATAGGTCCTAATCCAGGCACTTGTCATCTCCCGTCTGGATTACTGCAACTCGCTGTTGGCTGGGCTCCCTGCCTGTGCCATTAAACCCCTACAACTTATCCAGAACGCTGCAGCCCGTCTGGTGTTCAACCTTCCCAAGTTCTCTCATGTCACCCCGCTCCTCTGCACACTCCACTGGCTTCCAGTTGAGGCTCACATCTACTACAAGACCATGGTGCTTGCCTACGGAGCTGTGAGGGGAACGGCACCTCCTTACCTTCAGGCTCTGATCAGACCCTACATCCACCTCTGGCCTGCTAGCCCCCCTACCTCTACTGAAGCACAGTTCCCGCTCAGCCCAGTCAAAGCTATTCACTGATCTGGCACCCCAATGGTGGAACAAGCTCCCCCACGATGCCAGGACAGCGGAGTCACTGACCACCTTCCGGAGACACTTGAAACCCTACCTCTTTAAGGAATACCTGGAATAGTATAAAAGTAATCCTTCTACCCCCCCCCCCCCCCACCCCCCACCCCCATAAAAAAAGTGGTTGTCCAACTGGCTATCATAAGTTGAATGCACCAATTTGTAAGTCGCTCTGGATAAGAGCGTCT